>NC_141614.1:46148602-46288602 GCF_047967505.1 Dipteris shenzhenensis
CGTATCTTTGGAATTACAAATCCAAATGGGGTCATGTCATACATCAAATCAAATGGCAAGAGCCAATTTAGATGTTTTCATGCCTATTTTATCAATTTAATAAAGGTATATGCATCAAACAATGTTGTTTATCAATTTTTGGCATACACCCCCAAAATCAAGACCCCCATTGGAAAGAAAGGTAATGAACACAAGTGCTTGTTCTTATGTTCAGGAGACATTAAAAAAGAGGCCTGGTAGCCCAAAAATGGCAGCGCATCAATGCGCTATCATTTTTGGGTTGCCAGGTCTCTTTTTGTTGTCTCACGAGCATACATATGGAGGTTATTATACAATATAACTAAGAAGTAGTATTGAAGTAGTTCTACAATTTGGATGCATTAAGAGCATTCATATAGCAAGGAAGAATATAATAATTGAATACATTTTTTTTTCAATACATATTGCTAGTGAGACTACCAAAAAGAGGCTCTACCCCTCATGATGTCTCTGGATACATAATATGAGATTGCTTGATGCTTGGATTGCAGCTGGAAACATTGCGTGGGCAAAGCCACTATATGCCTCAAGCGTTGGAAATTGATGTATGGCTCAAGTGCTAGAATGTGCAAATCATGGCCAAAATCAAGACCCCTTAGAGATTCCATGAGGGCTATCCTTTTACTACTACACACATCACCTTTAGTCGAGGGCAGAACCATTCGTCATCACAGGCAGCAAGTTCATGGGACCCCATCCCATGATCCAAGGCATTATTCAAAGGCAAAGTATTTCTGACCATTCCCAAATTGAGTTTGCCAATTCCTAATCTGATTGATTTCATTTACTGGACTTGCAATGCTTGCAAAGCCCTTGCTTAAGCTTGAATGAGCCTCTTGATTTTGGGGGTATGATGGTCAAAAATGGCTTAACACGCCCAAAATCAAGAGGCTCATTCAAGCTTAAGCAAGGGATTTGCAGGTCTTGTTTTTGGGTGGCAAGCACGAAAAATGACAGCGCATTAAGGTGTTGCCATTCTTATGCTTCCCCCCTCCAAAAACAAGACCCCCAAGCTATTCATTGGAGACACCAAAATGAGGAGAAGGATGACGTGAGGAGTAGAGGAGCTGGCGAATGAGGGGAGGGACAGCCTTGGAATTGCCAGCAACAAGCATGATGCAAGGAGGTGAGAAGGCAAAGAAGCAAGGAGGTGAGGAGGTGAGGAAGCAAGGAGGCAAGGAGGCAAGAGGCAGTCTTGAAGGGCAACAAGAGGGTGGAGGTGGACAAAAGAGTAAGCAGGAAAGGGAGGGATGGAGATTGCTTGTAGGAAATGCTTGGATTAATGCTACAAATGCCATTTTTTTTTGTGTGTTTTGCAGCATGAAATTTTTATGGCATTTTTCTTTTAAAAAATACAACATTGTTGTGATTAATTGCGCTACAAACAACTCAAGCGGTAACGCACCATGGATTAGTACAACAATATACATCACAAATGGATGCATACACTCATATACATCACCGATGGATGCATACACTTATACTCACATCAATTTCCAATATTGTATTAGATGGACCCTTAGCATATATGTGTGCATAGAAGACCATTTCCTACATTGATCCCTGATTTCATAGTTAAATTATTCCCTTTCTCACATTCTAGCATGTGAAGATTTAATGTACATGCATTATGGGCACATTATATTGCAGTTTATGACTAACTTTTTTTATGAATGCATGATACTTGTATATGGTCAAGGAAGGTATATTATCATTTTTGAATGACAAGATTACTCTATGCTCCATTTTATCCTATATTAGAAACTATGATCACTAGATATTACATAAATGTATTGCTCCATTATATCCTATACTAAAGACTATTTTGACCCAAATACATAATGCCAATTGAGGTTAGTACTCATGACAAGTGATGAAAACAATCTAATGTTATGAATGAGATCTTATAAATTTTGGATATATAATATGGGTACTATGTTGATTGAGCTATTTTTCTAAGGGAATATTTTCAACTTAATTACTAAATACATACTTACAATGGTGACCTGATTCCCATCTATATGTATAATCAAGTTTTACTTTGTGTTTAAAAAAAAGCTTTTGCATAAGGTTAAAATTCGAATAGTATTTATATTTGTTTAAGACTACCCATTGAGCTGGCTCCTATCCTTATATTGAACATGATAATGTTCATAAAGATTTTATGAATACAAATAGATAGCATTGGCTCTCTTTTTAGTGGTTGGGAATGAACCCTAAAAGTACCCTAAAACGACTCTGTATTCCCTTATTTGTAGCATGGAAGTGATCATGGTAGAGTGGCATAATCCCTATTTTGCTTTTTTCATAGGTTTTTTTGCTACTCATGGTTGGCAGATACACCACGGCATAGATCCAAATAGATATTTGGTTTTTTGCTTCAACTTGCTTGACTAGACTTTCCTTGATGATTGTTCAATTGTGCATCATGAGTAGTCATTGGCTTAATTGATGCATTAAGTGCAATGTTTTCCTTAAAGTTTTTCATACTACAGGATACGAGTTTGCTTGTAGGGGTGGAAATAGAAGCTTGTTAACGCTTGGTGCATATTTTTCGTTAGATGCAGCAGGATACTAGTTACAGAGTGTCGGCCAATTATTTCACTTGAATCATGCTCCTCTTATGCTTGAGTTTATGGTCACGTATTGAGTTTAACATAATAGTCTACAGGATACTGGATGAGCACTCAACATAGTGGTTAGATGCATTCATTTCTAGTTCCGATAGAATTATCATTCAGACATTGGTCATAAAAGAAGTATGGAGGGCTAAAATCCTTTTTTGGCTCCCTAAGTTTTTTAAAGCATGGTATTGTCCAGATTACATAGGTATTTTCACTAAGCAAAATTAATCCTTATGATGAAAATGTGTTTTTTTTCTTTTGACATAGTTAGTTCTGTTTCCATGTTTTTGGATCGAATGTATGGATGATCTTCTGCAAGCATAAAAGACATGATATGTATATGTAGCACATGATCATGTTTACATATTTTCAGTCATATATTCTACCTTGTGATCTATCGTGGATGTTCAATCTGAGTAGTGTTTGCTTTTTTTATCGCAAATTTTATGTATTGTTATGTCTCTACCTCTCCATGACGACTCAAATTGATATTATGGGGATGAAAGAGAAGTTAATTGTGAGTTTCAGGCATGCGTTCATTGTTGGAATATGTTTAATTTGCTTATGATCACATCAATTGTTCCAATGATATTGAGGGGAATAAGATGCTGGATGAGGTTCTCGCTCGCTTGAAACCTATTTAATCTTGCTCACTTATTTGGGGCTGCTCGCTTTTCTCCGCTCACTTTTTGGTAATCCTCCTACATTAGTGATGATCGATCACATGATGCCCATTTTGTGCAACATTGCTTCACTTTGCATGATAGTCTCTTGAGGGATCATGGTGTCACATGGCAGCGGCGCTAGATCTGGTCAGACGGTTGCGGCACCGTGAGACAGGCATTCCGATCACATGGAGCTACTTCGAGACAGGGCACGGTAAGGGAGAGCACGATGGTGTAGGTGCTTGCGTGAAGCGTGCTTTGCGTCGATACCAGTTGCGTCACAGTGCCGATCGCTTCAAGGATGCACATGATGTGGTGCGGTGGTGCAGCCAGCACTTATCCACCACTAGTGCTACGTCCTCGTTTCAGTCGCGTGACGATAGGGTGGTGAGCCGGTATTTTTGGTGCGTGGACATTGGGAGTCTTGATCGGTCGAGGCCTTTTGATTGTCGTTCTGTGCCTGGCACTCTTGATTTCCATTCCATCAGGAGCGTAGGTGAGTCTCACCCCGCGATCTTTTCTCGACGGTTTGCATGTTTTTGCTCTGCATGCATTGATGATGATTGGGGAGGGTGCTCCATGATACCATGGGCCGATCCATGGGTACGGCGAGTGCTTTCTCCCTTCCAGCCTTGGGAGGAGATACATGATGATCAGGATGCGGGATTTAGTTCCTCTAGAGATTATGTCCAGCTTACAGATATTTTGCGTATTGGTGATATCTTCGCGGTTATTGCTTCGGAGGGCAATGAGGAGGGTGTGGATTATTACTTGTTGCGATGCTCTATGCTGAAGAGTGTGCTGAATGAGGATACAGTGGATGGGCATGGGATGCACTTCAATGCTCATAGCATGATCGTAGGTGGCCACTATTTTCAGCAGATACAGAGGCGTGGTCGCTATATTGAGTTCCAGGAGTACATGGCGGATCAGGAGGCATACATGTATTCTCATCTTGTTGTTGGGATCAAGATTACTTTGAGTCGTGTTCGCACTCGCAAGGCGACGTCCACTCCACGATGGCGCCTTGCAGTGGCGGATCACGAGAGCATACTTGCAACTATTGGCATGAGAGCTGATCCTGAGGAGTAGCACATTACATATCATATTTTTTGGGATCATCAGTTGATCAGATTGATTTTTATTGGGTATCACTAGTTGATTACACTTTTTTGTATTCGATATGTATAGGCTCACTGTGTGACCGTACCATTGTAATTTTCATGGACTCATATTTTGTATTTCACTATGATGGCTGTATACACGTTCATACACATCATTGTATTAGATTCTATTTTTAACATGATGTCCGATGTCTTCTCAATGGGATTTGTTGTGTTTGTAATACAAAAAATTGTTTATTAGTAGTAATGTTGTAATTTGTTTTGTGCTTTAGGACATTTTAAAAACGTGACTAAGAAAATTCGCGCACGTACTAACGAAATACGCGTGTGGACTTGCTTGTTGGGGATGAAACTTCGCACGACTCTTAGGCCACCCTAGACATACATCCACGCGAGATTTGGTCTGAATTGATTTGGTATGTGACAAAAACTTGTGTGAGCTCCTCTTTCTTTGGCCCATCTGGAATGTTTGCTAAGATTGTAAAGTCAAACACGCATAAGGTGTTTCTTATAGACATGTATGCCACATTTTTTAAAGTGTACATGACAATGTCATCTTCATTGTATTCTTGCACCACGAGCCGCACGAAGAGCCCCTTGCGCTTGTTCAAAAATGTCAACTGCAAAGCTCAATTGGTTAAAATGCATTTGTAAAGGAAGAAAATAAAGTGTTCAAATAAATTTCTATGAGAAGTTGCTCACCGTCGCATGGTCTTCATTTCTTGGCCCGTCTGCAATAATAAGTTGATCAGCTGCTCCTCCATCCTTCACAACTTTGATTACAACAAATGATATAGTTCCCATGCCATATTGATATGTTTTAGGGATTTACAATTCTTTGTCACATAAGGCACATACTTTGCAAGCTTGTGGTCATTCGATAGAGTGATAGTACCCTCAAAAGGTTCACCCTTCAATATAGTTGTTGTGGCGTCTAGATGAATGGAAAACTGACAAGTACCTCCCTCACCAATGTTCTTCTTCAACACCGCTGGCCCTTCTATCCTATAGAAGGACTCTACCTCAAGCTTATCTTTGAATTCTTCAACATATGAATGAGGTACAACAAATGTGATAATATCACAATTATGCCTATCGGGAGTAAAATCAACCCTAATGACAATGTGGTAGCCTGCATCTTTGGCCTTATAAGTCCCATACTTAGCTAGGAGCCTTCCCTCAAAGGCAAACCTATGGTTAATACAATCAGTGATTTGCCATATGTATAAGACTGAAAGTGTGTTAGGGTCATGCATGCCATGTGTAAGAACAGGAACCATGGCTTGCAAGTTTTCACCATCATTGGTTGGGGGGAAGTTTTTCTCGAGCCCTTCATTTGACATTTGACATTGAAGATGACTTTGTCTTCACAACTCTTTATTGGTGTTGAAGACACTTTGCTTAGTGCAAATAGTTATGAAGTTGAGATAAGTTCATTAGGCTTTCATGCATTTGTATTGAATTCACTATAAAGAAGTACGATTGATGCTTTTCATTTTTTTATCTTAACAAAATTTAAGTGGTGTGCATGGTATTTGGGTGATATTGAGTTTATACAATTTTCTTTGAAAGACTAACGACTATGAAAAACTAGTTATTGCCTAGGTTGCAAAGCATGTTAAAAAAGTGTAAAAGCAAATATCATGTCATCATCAAACTAAATTGTCTTGCTAAAACTTAGCAAAGTAAAAAGCAAAGAAAAATGAAGCAACAGCAAACAAAAACTAAGCACGAAGCTGTTCACCATTGTTTTTGTTCATGATTGAGAATATGTACTTTTATTTCATTTTACAAATTCAAAAATTGCATGTTATGCCTCCTTTTTCTCTAATCATTCAGATTTGATTTTGTTTCTCCATGGCTAGAAAATGTGGGGGAGTACAGGTCCTATATGCTACTATACTTATCACATTTTCCCACAAACAATCACATGCAATGCAATCAAACAAATGCACCACAAATGCACACACAATAACACACGAGAACCCACAATTGTAGAGACAAACACATAGTAGAAACACAACTACAGAGAGAAGAATACGACATATCTCACAGATACATCTTGCATATCCTTTCCTCTAAACCCATCCACAAGATGTGCATAATTGCAAACATGGACACCTAGGACCTCATGAACACATTTTCTCCACCCTCTCCTCTAAACACTGTCTAGAAAACACACACAACTACAAACGCGGATGGTCATCAAACATTGTAGTCACATTTTCTCCACCCTCTCCTTTGAACCCATCTTAAAATCCACGCAATTGTAGAGAAAAATACCCAGCAAACCTCAACGAAATCTGTCCACAAACCATCTAAGAACTTGTACATCTGAGTTTGTCCCATCGCCCCTCTGTTACAAAGTTCATACTGTCGACCAAAGGACTCGTAACGAATGGACGCCAAAATTGTCGAGCATTGAACGACTCTAAATGACAGCAATAGAGCAAAGCACATGCAACAACACCTGCAATCCGATGCTCTCCAATCCAAAATGGAAATTCCAAAGTCACGACACAAAGAGCAATCATGCATGCATGATGCCAACAAACCGCCCACACACAGAAACTAATAGAAAAGTAGCTCGCAACCTCGCATGCATCAAGAACAAAAACTAGAGGAAGCTTCAAGACCTTTGGAATCCACCATTTCTACATCAAAATCTTCACAACACGGCTTGCACAATGTATAAACAACCATCCCAAACTGATCGCAGGTCCAGGAATGCAAGAAAACTCTTCTTTTATAATCATCTAACCATGCATAACTACATTGTGTCAAAGTAGATAACGATCTGCTTGACACGATTCTCTCCCTTTGCTACTTCAATCTACGATTTTTTGAAGAGGTGCAAGCCAAGAATGGCTGCCCTCTTCAATAATCGCATGCACCCTACATGGTGCTCCATCATGAAGCACAATGGAGTTTGCTCTTCCATCGCCACGCCCCTGATCTTTCCTCCTTCGTTGCCATCCCGAAGCAGACCAAAATATGCTCCTGCATCACCACACCCCTGACTTCTCATCATTTGTTGCCATGCTCGCACAACAAGCACTACTATATTTGGTTAACACGCCCTGTATGACGAGACCCATAACAAGGTGGATGCTTATCCTCCTGGGACTTCTCAGTTATGGTGCGTAAAGGAAAGACCCATGTCTTGGACAACCACCTCTCAATGATTCCCAATGGAGAAGCTCCAATGGGAGTCGAGGATGAAGATGCCATTACCTATGGATAAAGCCTTCAAACAGGGATAGAGCCCGCAAACTCATTAAAGACACAACGCCATACCAAAATAATTGCAGGCCAACTCTACCGCATGGGTAACGATAGCATCATGCGCAGGTGCATGTGCGAACACAAATATGTGGACATGCTCAAAGAACCATATTTTGGGATAGCAAGCAGTCACTTTGCCGATGCTGACATTATGGCACGTAAGGTGTTATAGGCATGCCTCTAGTGGACAACCCTCTTCAGAGATGCAGTCGAGTTTATCAAGTGATGAAATCCCTGCCAAAGAGTGAAAATCCCACATAAAGCAGATATGATGCCCCTAACAAGAGTATTAACTGATCATACTTTTGAGAAATGGGGCATAGATTTTAGTGGTCCTATAAGCCCACTAGCTAAAGGAGTAGGGCTAGATATATTATCATGGCTATAGATTATTTCACAAAATGGGTGGAGGGCCAAGCCACAAGGAAAGCTGATGCGTACTCCACAGCTAAGTTTTTATATGAACAAGTTTATCGCATGGTTTGGGTGTCCCTTGGAACTAGTTAGCGATCAAGGAACTCATTTTCTCAATGAAATAATAGCGATCTTGACTAGCGAATTCATTATCATAAATAGGAAATCCATGCCATATTATCCTAGAGCATATGGCCTAGCTGAAAGCCCCTTGAAAGCTTGACAAACAAAATGTGCTACATGATTATAACTTGCACGATTGAAGACTGGGAGCACAAGCTCATCGCAGCATTATGGTCCTACCAAATGTCTTACAAAGTGGCAACGGACTACACCCCCTTCCGTTTAGCCTTCGAGGTGGAGGCGGTCATGTTGATGGAGTATGTAGTGCCCAGCCTTCACATCACAATCAAGGAAAGGCTCACCAAAAATGTTTTGGTAGAGCGCTTAATCGGTCTTAAATCGCTAGATGAGACAAGATTGTGCGTAGTCTATTAACTATGGGGCATGGGTCCCTACCGCGCAGTGGAGATTACTCCGGAAGGAGCATGTTGAATAGCCACCCTAGATGGTGGACAGCTACCTTAATGGTAGCAAAATACATGGACTCCTCACTCTATAGACCCTCCAGGACATACACAGGGAAAAGGGGCTCCAAGTCGAGGTAGCTTGGATGAAACGCCAAGCCATCAAAAAAGCCAAGATATGTAATGCCAAAATCAGACAATCAAAACAAATGGCTTTGTTTAAGGCAATAGTAGAACACCTAGGCCTGTCTCATGAACTAACAATAGATCTAGCTAGGTTGAGTGTCCAATTGTGGGGCCCAAGTACAAGCATCAAGGCACGAGCGAGCCATAACTTCATCTCCCATGAGGTATGGGAAGCACTAAAGGTACCCCTAACCCTTAATGTTGCTTCAGTTAGGGTTATCAATGGTAAAATATTAAGTACATTGGGGTATGTGGACTTCAAACTAATTGTTGTTTGCCAGGTGGTAGAGATTTGTTTTAATGTTCTTCCCATAGAGATGACCAATGAATAGATGATCCTGGGAAGGACCTAGTGCTATGCCGTTAATTTCCAAATCGACTGGAGAGCAAGAACCACCACTCTCACATACAGTGGGAAAACCTCAGTAACTCCACTCTCTAAAGACCATTCCACTTCCCCTACAGTACGACCACCTGCAAGAGACAAGAAAATTTTAAACAAAGGCAATTCCAAGGTTCCAAAGGCTCCCAGTGCTCCTTGGTCTGATCCCCAAAAGGAAATCTATCCCAATGGCACTTGAAGTACTAACCCTAAGTGCACTAGAGGAAAACCTTTTCCGCAAACTAATCTTCAGCCTCTAGTTCCCACGCCCAATGCTATGAGCATGACCGAGAGATTCTGCAAACAATGGGTGCACAAGGCCGTCCTTTGTGCACAATAATACTCCAAAGAGGGCAACAATCTTAGAAGATCAAAGCCGTGGAAGGGCTTCTGACCCCTCCTTGCCAACACTCGCAATTCCATCAAAAAGTAGGGCCCGATCGATGAAGCCAATCACCTTGCCACTAAGGACAAATTCCAACACTCCATAGGCAGATGTTTCACAAGCATTGGGTTGTGACAAAGCTCCTAATTGCCCAAGGCTACTATCAAGGCAAGCGATACATTTGGGTTCCAAATCTTCCAACAACACAGAATACACAACCTCAACTCATTGGGATTCATAAGGTAGTAACACAAGAACCTGCATCAACTCTTGAGGCAGTCCCACAAGAATCTACCCTCGAGCCCAGCATAATCGACCATTTTGCGAGCCCAAAGAAAATCATGATTCCACGTATAGTGAAACTCAATGAGAAAGTCGCCAAGGTCATTGAGAGAGCAACACAAGAACTGACCCCTAAAAGAGAGGTAGTTACACAAGAACCTTCCTCCAAGCCCATGTGAACACCATCGAAAGTCACCGTACTCAGGGTAGCACCTGCGGTGTTGCTCGAACCTACTCATCCTATCAAATCAAAGGTCGCGGTACCACAAAAACCTGCCCCCACTTTGGGTATAGCCACACAAACACCGGCACACCTTGTTCCACCGAGAGAGATCCATCAAAGTGAATGCCGTGGAACTAATACACACGTGACAACTAGGATGATGCACAAACTTAGCACATGCTCTACCTAGCTGATGATGAGGAATGCCCCTTTTTTGGTATTCAACTCCACTACATTCCACATAATCGATCCTCCCTTAAGGTGTGCGATCATCAAGTACAAGTCTAGGTGAGTCTGTATGGTAGGTATATCACCCACATGCACCAGCAGCTCACAAGCCCTTGGTATTCACAATGCACCCACCACATTCAGGGTCAGCATTAGGTGAATATGGCCAATGCATTTTTTGAATTTTTTCATATTTTGCATACTTGCACACTGACCTCACAAGTCTATGCATCCCCAAGTTTGTCCACCTTGTTTCTGTAAAGAATAAGGGAGAGAGATAGGAGACTCAAGTTCAGCTTTCTTCACAACACACAAAAGAGAGAGGACACAAGGTTGGAGGGTGAAGCCTTTCTTCACTTTTGCTCACAACAACAATACAATAGAAGAGGGAAATACCCTATATGTCAAAACCTAGAATACGTGGTTCATATGTGAACCCAAACCAAAACATACGTGGTAGTCTAACTACACCACGAGTACAACTAACATAGGCGGTGACATAAATGATAGTCATCCAGGAGATATGTCGAGGATAGAGCTTGATATCTCAACACTCCCCCTCAAGCTCAAATCCATCTCACGTACACCAAGCAAGCTCCTAAATCTGCGAAGCTTCTCGGTACCCAATGCCTTCGTAAAGATATCAGCCACCTGCTCCTCAGTGCTGACATAGACAAGATCAATCTCACCAGCTAGAACCTTCTCTCTCACAAAGTGATAATGCACCTCAATGTGCTTCGTTCTAGCATGATAAACTGGGTTATTAGCAAGCATGATGCTGCTAATGTTGTCACAATGAATGACAACTGCTGCATGAACTGACTGTCCCATATCTGCAAGTAGCTTCCGTAACCAAGCTACCTCACATGCAGCCATTGCTGCACCCCTGTACTCAGCCTCTGTGCTCGACAAGGCAACTGTTGGCTGCTTCTTGCTGCTCCAACTGATGGCACCACTCCCAAGGGAAAACATAAAACCACTAGTAGATCTCCTGTCTGAGACACTACCAGCCCAGTCAGCATCTGTGTATCCATGTACCTGTAATGCACACCCAGCTTCATAGAACAGTCCATAATGCAATGTGGACTTCACATACCGCAGTATGCGCCTAGCCGCATCCAAATGTGGCTTCCTCGGTGCCTGCATAAACTGACTCACCAGCCCCACAGCATAGCTCAAATCTGGTCTGGTTATAGTCATGTAAATCAAGCTACCTACTATGCGCCTGTACATAGTAATATCTTCAAGAAGCTCACCTGACTCTGCATTGAGCTTCACATTCTGCTCCAATGGAACAGAGATAGGCTTACAGCCTGTCATCCCATATTTGGACAGCATGTCCAAACCGTATTGCCTTTGCAACAGCCATATCCCACTTGGGGATCTAATAACCTCAATGCCCAAGAAGTAACGCAGCTCTCCCAAATCCTTCATCTCAAATTTCTGCTTCAACAGCAGCTTCACTTCATTAATGTCTGCATCACTATCACCTGTAATAATCAAGTCATCAACATATATGACTATAAGCACAATCCCTCTGTTTGTCCTTTTCACATAAAGTGAAAAATCTGAATTGGAAATCTGAAATCCAATAGTGACAAGATATTGCCCTATCTTGTCTGACCATGCCCTTGGCGCCTGTTTTAAGCCATACAAGGCTTTGCACAACCTGCATACAAAATCGGGGTGTGCTTTATCCTCATAACCTTCTGGCTGCATCATATAAACCTCTTCCTGCAAGTCACCATGCAAGAAGGCATTTTTCACATCCATCTGATGCAAAGACCATCCCTTTGCAGCAGCCATAGCAATTACTGCTCTCACGGTTTCCATCCTTGCAACTGGGCTGAAAGTTTCCTCATAGTCAATTCCATATGTCTGTGCAAAACCTTTGGCAACCAATCTTGCCTTGTACCTGCTAACAGACCCATCAGCATTGTGCTTTACTTTGTAAACCCACTTGCAGCCAATAGCCTTCTTATCATGAGGCAAAGGCATCAAATCCCAAGTGTGGTTTGCATCCAAGGCAGCCATCTCTTCATCCATAGCTGCTTCCCAATTTTTATGCCCTGCTGCATCCTCAAAACATGTGGGCTCTGGCTCCTCTAGAACCTTGACCATATAAGCATAGTGATGTGCTGTATACCCATCATATCTCAGCCTGTCAACTGGATACTTAATACGAGTGGACCTCCGTACAACTGGATCAGTTGCAGGCGTCTTTAAATCATGCCTGCTTTTCCTTGCACCAGGTGTAACAACAGAAGGAATCCCAAGTTCCTCATCAAGGCTCATTTCAGAGCCGCTTGACTCTCCATCAACATGAGAGCTACCAGCAGACACATCAAACACTGGAGTATGGTCCACTTTTTCTTTTCCCTTATGTGATACCTGCACAACACTATCAGGACTGCCATGTGACGATTCACTAGATCTCAATCTCCCTGTCCATGCATTAGATCCACTAGTAGAGGACTCTCTGGGTCCACTCAAGGCTTGAGATTGCTGCTCTGCATTTATTGCAGCATTCCCATTTCCTGCATCTGCATCTCCTACCATAACAGTTGGTGCATACCAGCTGCTCATTTCATCAAAAACAACATCTCTGCTCACTTGCATTTTGCGGGTGGAAGGGTTATAACAGCGATACCCTTTCTGGTGCTGAGCATATCCAATAAAGATGCATTTTTCTGCCTTTGGATCCAGCTTTGTTCTCTTCTCATCAGGAACATGAACATAAGCTATGCAACCAAATACCTTCAAGTGAGAAATATCTGGTTTTTGGCCTGTATACATTTCTTCAGGCGTCATGCCATGGACAGCTACAGTGGGGGTTCTGTTCATAATATAAACAGCAGTTGCTACTGCTTCAGCCCAAAAATAATCAGGCATGTTTTTCTCATTTAGGATCGCCCGTCCTACTTCTGCAATATGCCTGTTCTTCCTTTCTGCAACCCCATTCTGCTGAGGGGTAGACCTGCATGAGTACTTCCTTTGAATTCCCTGTTCTTTCAGATATTCACAAAATTCTTCTGAAAAGTACTCTCCCCCTCCATCAGATCTTAGCACTTTAATATGCACACCTTTCTCTTTTTCAACCATGGCCTTAAAAGCCTTGAAATGGCTGAACACTTCACTTTTGTGCTTCATAAAATAAATCCACACCTTCCTAGTGTAGTCATCAATAAACGTCACATAATAATGGCATCCACCAATAGAAGCAGCTTTGGTTGTCCAAACATCTGAATGGATCACTTCCAAAGGTCTTCTGCTCACCTTAGCATTTTTGGGAAATGCATGTCTGGCCTGCTTACCCATTTGGCATGCTTCACATACCTTTTGCATTCCCTCAACTCTGAATTTAGGCAAACCTGCAACAATGTTTTTCGTTTGCATAGATTTCAGCCTTTGTATATTCACGTGCCCAATGCGCTTGTGCCATATCTCAATATCTGCAATGACACCTCTCCCATGCGCAAACATAGCAGCTTTCACCTCAGGCATATCAACATCCAAGGTGAACATTCTGCCATTTTTGTTGCCTTTCGCAACCAAGCGGCACTTATTTTTCAAGTCCTCAACGAAGCATCCATCAGGGTTAAATCTAACCTGCAGACCTTGCTCAACCATCTGGCCAACTGAAACCAGGTTCTTAGTGATTTTTGGAACATGAAGTACATCTGCCAAGTACTTTGTTTTGCCATCTTGCATAGCCAATGGCACTTTACCAACCTGCGTAATTGGGTGCGCAGTATCATCACCTGTTTCAACATAACCTGGCTTATCCAAATTTCTGACATCATGAAACCACTCACCATGACTGGTCATGTGGTTAGAGGCACCTGAATCAACATACCAAACATCATTGCAAGCTGCAGCATCTCCTGACATGGAGTTAACCATATGCTGCATCACAAAAAGGTGCTCATTTCTGTCGTCACCATGCCCACTTGATGATGCATAGTTGCTTTGCTGCAACTTTCCACTTTTGATGTCATTCTGCTTTTTATAGCATGTATTCTCCTTGTGTCCAGGCTTTCCACAATAATAGCATTCTGTGCTGCTATTTACTTGCTGGTTCCTTTGCCATGAACCACGGCCTCTTTGGCTCCCCCTGCCTCTAGAACTACCACGTCCTCCTCCATAGGACTGGTTTTCCTGTTGTTGCTGTTGGTTCTGATTTCCTGCACGGCCACCAGAACGGCCTCTTCCTCTACCCCTGCCTCTACCTGTATTCGAGTAGAAAGCAGTCTCTTGAGAAGTTGAGGTGGCTGAACCACCATTCCTTTGCTCTTCACTCAGCAAGAGAGCAATAAGTTCCTGAAAATCAGGAAATGTTTCACGGACTCCAATGGATGTCCGAAATTGTGCATAATCTTTCCCAAGACCATTCAAGGTCACGGACACTAAGTCCTCATCATCAACAGGTGCTCCAATGGAGGCAAGAGAATCTGCAAGGCCTTTCACCTTCAAGGAATACTCATTTATATTCATATTTTTCCTTTGCACATTGTGCAACTCCTGCTTTAGCTGCATCTTCCGTGCTTTGGTATTTGTGCTATACAGCTTCACCAATGTATCCCATGCCTCCTTAGGCGTCTCTAGATCCTGTATATGCACAATCATAGAATCTGAAATGCTAACGGACAGCCAATACAGGCATTTTCTGGCTTTTTCATGCCATTCTTTAAAGGCCTTCAATTCAGCAGGAGTGGGAGCAGCACCCAAAACTGGTTCTGCAGTTTCACCACTGATGTAATCCCAAACTCCCTTTCCCATAAAGAAGTTTGTCATCCTGAACTTCCATGCTTGGAAGTTGTTCTTGTCAAGCTTCTCACTGACAATGGTAGACAGATTCTCAGACATTTTACAAATCACGAAATGCAACAGCAACCTGTAAACACAGCAAATGCCTCAGAAGGGCAAATAGCAAAACTTCTGCAAAGAGCCTCACAGGGGCAGATCTGCAACACTGACGAAAGTGGTATTTCACCACACAGTCACTTCCTCGTGACGATTTTGCATCAACAGGCAACAAGCATGAATCTGCAACTCCCAATATCTCTGCACATAGGCATACGATGCAATGTCTGTGGCACCTTTCCACCGACTAGCCGCGTGGTGGTCGCACATCAAAAACAAGGCCTTTTTCTGAGTGCCTGCGAAGAACTTCCGCCTTCAAAACGGGCCCCGAAACGGCCTCAGATCAGAAAAATAAAGTCACCAAGGGCTTTGCCCACTCCCGCAGCATATACTGCGCTCTTACCGCACCGCGAAGGGCCTCTCAATCTGAAGCAGTGCACTCCTGCACTTCTGGCTGTGCTACCTGCAGAGATTTGCTCCCAAACTCGAAATAGGAAAGCTACACTGGTCCTCTTACCAGGACACCAGAAACTTGGCTAGCTTTCTTGAGCTCCTTACCACGAACAAGGCTCTGATACCATGTAAAGAATAAGGGAGAGAGATAGGAGACTCAAGTTCAGCTTTCTTCACAACACACAAAAGAGAGAGGACACAAGGTTGGAGGGTGAAGCCTTTCTTCACTTTTGCACACAACAACAATACAATAGAAGAGGGAAATACCCTATATGTCAAAACCTAGAATACGTGGTTCATATGTGAACCCAAACCAAAACATACGTGGTAGTCTAACTACACCACGAGTACAACTAACATAGGCGGTGACATAAATGATAGTCATCCAGGAGATATGTCGAGGATAGAGCTTGATATCTCAACAGTTTCCTCTCTTGGGTAGCACCCTCAGCATTAGGATCCCCCCCCTCAACAACTTTGACAATTGTCAACCCAACGACCCACCGCCTTACAATCGTCCCACCGGATCGTCGCCTTACAGTCATCCTGCTGGATCATTGCCTTAAATCTATCCCCCCGATCATTGGGATACTGAAAACTATAAAAGGACCCCTTATCCCCCTGGATCGTCGCCTTAGCAAAAATAGCTAGACTCTATCAATTTTATGCCAAAATTTCCATAGCTCCTTGACTCTTTCCATACTGCTCACTAGCCACCATTTGAATGTCCTCGGTCTCGTCCTCCTCCACAGACTCATTTGTTACTTGTCTATTCTCTTTCTTCCCAATGGATCCCAAAAATGAATTCTTTGAATTAGAAAGGAAACTTGGTCTCCACCCCCCAAATCCAGCACCTGTCGATCCATTTTCCACCGGCCCATCTGAATCCCAAAGCACGCCCTCAAGGTCAATCATGATGCCATCCAACATTCCCGTAGCCAAACTACAAACCAAGGAGACCTCTCAAGAGCCATTAGTAGTAGCTACCACCCCTCCTTCTCAATCATCCAGGCAGCGCACGCCAGCTCCACACACAGGGGGAGTACAAAGTCGTAAGGTCACTGGCACACTCTTCACTCGACAAAGCATGGCTCCAGCAACTTAACGGCTACACTATCCACTCCAAGTACGTGTATGAGGGTCAAGATTATACCCTCTATTACCACAACATGGTTACATACCAAGCGCTCAAGGATCTGAAGGTGCAAGCATCCCTAGTGATGACAACTCTCAAGCCAGTTGTGGACCCACTGCCATGTCACCTTAACATGAATCTGCTCGAGGAGTTCACTGGCACTTACAATTCAAATTTGTAGGCCTGCATACTCTACGATGGAACAAGGACCCCCCACTTCCACCACCTCAATGTGGATGAAGTGTACTCTATCCTTGTCCTACTAGTAGTTGTAGAAAAGTGTACACACAAGAAGAATCCACAAGAGCCCCTCAACAAGATCTGCAACTATGAAAGGAGAAAAGAAAGGGCCACATCCACTGCTCCATTAGCACCGCATAGCATGGGACCTCCTAGTACATATCCTCCAATGCTCCTGTTGACCTCCTAGACAAAGCCCTCAATACATTGCTGTAGCTGACAATTCTAGTCCATAGGCCGATTGACATTTCACCCGCAAGGAATGTAGAGGAGGACCCCATGCCAAATGTGGATGATGATGTTCCTCCACCACCCCCCTCCTGACCCAAAAGATGTACAATGGCGGACCGACCTCAAATCCTTCCAAGACTTACCCAACAGTGCTCTCATGCATCACTAGAAGGCACAACTCAAAGGCTCCTGCCTTCACCTGTATGAAATAATGGAAGTTCACCCCTTGACTATGCTTATCACTCAGTCTTTCAATGACTGGAGGTGTGAACCAACCCGAACCACACATGTGGTGACTACAACTTAGCTCCAGACACGCCCATTCCCCTCACCAACATGGATGTCAACCTTTAACCCCATTGGCGCATTCCCCTTTTTGAAATGGGAGCAATTTTGGCACTACTATCATAGTGCACCCCTCGAGCAAGCGGATCCATCTGCTCTATATGCCCATGGAATGGCAATGGTCTTGGTCCTGGGCTCACTTTCGGGAGCTCCAACAAAAAGATCCCAATATCATATACAACTTCCCCGAGGAAGTGACTTAGGCAAGATTTTGCTTTCGCCTTCAGTCATTCAACGATACCTATAGCTCGGTACCCGACCTTGCGGTGGTAGCACCAGTGCACTTCACGTCCACAATCATCCAATTGACAACAATAAACTTCACAATCTCAACAACCAAATTGTCTTCAACCCCAACATCGGCCCCTCCTAATTCCAAGACTTATGCATGTGCCTTTGGGTCCAAAGTCTCCATGGCCATCACATTTGCACATTCAAGGACATGCATGCCACCCACTTCAACAAGTGTTGGCCTTATTTCACATGGTCACCCCACAGCGATTGGACAAGGATTACCAAAAAGTGAGCGAGGCCAAATAAGCAAGTGTGGACAAACTGCAATGCAAGTTGTTATGTGTTTAATAACAACCACATCATATTCATTTAATACAGCCAATTACCATACAATACTCAGAATTTATGTTCCAAGAAAACTTACCCACTCGCCCAAGTAATGAGAAAACAAAACATTGAATGCTTTCAATAATGAGAATAGTAACATATTACATTAAATGCTCTTCATGTTGTCACAAGACACCTTTTTTCTAAAAGTAATTAACTCCATAGTGTGGGGGTTAAAGGTCACTGTGCCTTTACCCTGGTTATGTACAATACTCAAACACATATATAAATGAATGAAAAAGAAGATTAGGGTGGTTCCGCACCCACCAAAACTTGTGTGGCTCTCTGTCTCTCTCTATCCCTCTTCCATTCTTGCTTCGTTGAGAGCACTCTCAACTGGTATCAGAGCCCGGGTGATCTAGCTGAGCGTGCGTGAATGCTTGGAAGCTCAGCAGCTCTGTGGGAGGAAGGAGAAGCTCTGTGGGAAGCTTTGTGGGTGACTTTACTTGCATCCGAGTGTGCAGAGACCTTGGAGGAACCTTTGGAAAAGTTACTTTGGCTTTGCGAAGTGGTTTTGAGAGCCTGTTAAGAGTTTTCAAAAAAAAAAAGTCGTTTTTTGAGCTTTTCCCTGTTCCGTTCGATGACAGAGACTCCGTATTGACTTGTAGAGGCAACTGTTGCTTGCTTTTGGTGTCCACATTACTTCAGGAGCCTGGAAACACCTTCATTCTTGAATCTGGGATCATTTCATTGGATTTCTGACTCACTGTGTCAGTTTCTGCGTTTTTTGCCTGGGTGTTGGAACTCAAGTTTGGAGCAACCATTTGCAGATCTGTCAGTTCCGGTGGACTGAGGAGGTCCTAAAACTTGTATGTTGCTCATCATTCGCACTCCGGTGGAGTTTACAAATAGCTCTGTTTCCAAAAACGTTTTTCAGTCCGTGTGTTGGACCTAGTGATTGAGACCACGGTTTCCAAAACCGTATGTCCCATTGCATTCTGGACGCCCAAAAACCCCTACCTATCAGTTCTTGCATGATTCGGTGGAGGATTTTCACAGTTATAGATCTCTGTGTATTCGATTTCGTCTCTCTGTTATGCATTTTTCATTCTAAGGTTTTGAAACCTTAGGTTTATGCCACATGGCAGTGGATAAGTGTTGACTCCCATTTCTCACTCATCGGTTGGGATTTTGGAGTTCTAGCAGAAGAGAGATATTTGCAAATTTTCTTGCTGATTCCGATTATGCAATGGCGCCCATGTTTTGAGGCATCTCAGGTTCTATTTTCAGTAGCGGTCATTACCGTGGGACTATGATTTCTTGAGCACACCTTATGCAGATCACTCTGGTTGCAGTTTGAGGAGTGTGCGCTCATTCGTGGTATGCATTGGGTTGCAGTGGATGGTTTATAGGCCATTTGGATGCATTACGGTCCTTATTGGATGCGCTGATAGGCCCAAATTGCCTTATGGGATGCTATTTTTATGGACGCTTTGCACATGGATGCTATTTTATGCTGCTATTTTATGCTGAGGGACAGCTTTGACACATTGCAGGTGATGCACTGATGGTGCTATGCTCTCTTGGATGAGATATTATTGATGCATATGCCAATGGACGGTGTTTATGCTTGAGTCATTTGGCACTTATTGGCATTTTCTTTTGGGCCAGATTTGCTCATATGGATGCATAGTATATGCACATGAGTCATATGCATCTTTTGATGCTTTGAGCTTTGAATTTTGGTGATATTTCACTCTATTGTGGCATACACATTTGGGTGCACCTGGTATTTGGTGTGATTCTCTCTTGCAAGCACTAGCATTTGGGATTTTGTTTCATTTGCATCATGGCATCCTCTTCCATGTCTGAAAAGGAGTTTTTCAACATTAGAAAGTTTGATGGGACAAACTTTTCTTTGTGGAAAGAACAGATAAGGGATGTGCTTATTCAAAAGAAGCAGATTAAACCCTTGGCAGGGATTGAAGCTAAGCCTGCAAATATGTCTGAGGATGATTGGAATGAGTTGGATGCATTAGCAAAGTCTACTATTAGACTTCATCTTGCAGAGTCAGTTTATTTCACAGTAGTAAAATGAGCAGACTACAGAAGATTTGTGGAAGAAACTGTGTGCCACTTATGAGAAGGAAACTGCCTCTAATAAAGTTTACCTCATGAAGAGGTTGTTTGAGCTGCAGATGAAGGAAGGGGTCTCCATTGCTTCTCACTTGAATGAATTCAATATTATTTTCAGCCAGCTTCAAGCTCAGAAAATGAATTTTGATGCGGAGACTAAGGCAATATTTCTCTTATGTTCATTGCCATCCTCATGGGATACCTTCTGTCAGTAACTCTGCACCTGGTGGAGTACTGAAATTTGATGATGTTGTGGGTAGCTTGTTGGCCGAGGAGATTAGACGGAAGTCTATGGATGACAACAAGCAGGATGCAGCCTTAAATGTGCAAAGGGGCAGATCACAGTTCACGGGGAAGTCCCAAGAAAGAGGGAAGTCTCCTAGCAAATCCAGGGCACGGAACATTGAGTGTTACCATTGTGGCAAGAAGGGCCATATGAAAAAGGATTGCTACAAGCTGAAAAGAGAGCCAAAGGATAAGAAAAAGAATGCAAATTGGGGTGCAAATCAAAAGGAAGAGAGTCCAAGGGAGGACAAAGGAAAAGTGAAGATCGAGGAGATCAATGCAGTCACACATGATAGTGACAATGACGTTCTCTTCATGTCTAGTTTATTTGCAGAGTTGCTTACCACTTCAGATGATGCATATTCCCAGGATTGGATTTTGGATTCTGGTGCTTCATTCCATGTTACTCCCCATAGGGAATGGTTCTCCACTTATGACAGTGGAAAGACAGCTTGTGTGCATCTTGGAAATGACTATGCATGTGACATAGTGGGAGTAGGTGACATAAAGTTTTCTTTTGCAAATGGGTCTGCATTTGTTTTTAAACATGTGAGACATGTGCCTAAGCTGACCAAGAGTCTTATTTCAGTGGGTCAGCTAGATGATGCTGGTTTTCACACCAGAGACAGTGCTCACAAAATTCAAAATCAGAGAAACTCAAATGCGGTACATAACCCAAACGGCATAAGAGTTTCATTCCATTCTGGCTCATGTGCCCCAACCTGCAATGCCACAAAGAAGTGCTTGGCTGCTCGGTTATTGCAACAACATGATCAAATACCCCTGATACATGTAAGGGATACAAAGTCCCACACCTGGCACCCCTGGCCAAAAGCATAGAGCCATTCTGAATTTTCCAACTCTGAAAGCCAAAAGTATGGGAAGCAGACTAAATCAGCCCATAAAAGAAGGGGAAAGAAAGAGTTTGAAAAGCTTGATTTGGTGCATTCAGACATATGTGGTCCCATGCCTACACGGTCATTAGGCGGGGCTGAATACTATGTGACATTTATTGATGATGCAACTAGGAAAGTGTGGGCTTATGCTATAGCTCGGAAGAGTGATGAGTTCCAGGTATTTCAGAAATGGCTGGCCTTGGTTGAGAATCAGTTAGGTAGAACGCTTAAATGCCTACGGACTGACAATGGTGGAGAGTATCTCTCTCATGACTTTCAGCATTTCTGTGATACACGTGGGATTAAGAGGGAGCTCACATCCCCTCATACTCCATAGCAAAATCCAGTTACAGAAAAGATGAACCGTACCATTCAAGAAAGGTTGCAATGCATGCTTTCCAATGCAAGTCTTTCTGGTGGTTTTTGGGCTGAGGCAATGAAGACTGCAGTGCATGTGATCAATAGATCACCTAGTAAGAGTTTGGATGGTGGTATTCCTGAAGAGGCATGGAGTGGCAAGAAGCCCTCTTACTCTCATTTGCGTATATTTGGGTGTGAGGCATATGCACATGTGCCAAAAGAGCTTCGAAAGAAGCTAGATCCTAAGTCTAGGAAATGCATCTTTCTGGGTTATGGTGAAAGTGGAGAGATGGGTTATCGTCTCTAGGATCCAGAAGTAAAGAAGATCATACGGAGCCATGATGTGGTCTTCAATGAGAAGAAGATGCATAAGGCACCCATGAGGGATGTGGAAATGAGGAGAATCACTTTCCAGGATGTGAATCCACCTGCATATGTTGATAGACAGCAAGCTGTCCATGCACCAAATGTGCAAGAAATGGTACCACCAAGTACTCCCACAGGTATACAATCAAGGGTAGATGATGGATCATCTATTGGTGGAAATGATGAGCCAAATGTGGCTGATATGCAGATGGGACAGCAAGCTGAAATGCCCTTGAGAAGATCATCTAGAGTGTCTAGATCGCCTGATAGGTTTGTTCCAGGGGTAGACTATGTGATGCTTACTGATTGCGGGGAGCCTTCTTGCTACAGAGAGGCTATGATGCGTGAGGATCAACGCAAGTGGAAGTATGCTATGCAATCAGAGAATGCAATCAGAGATGAGTTCACTTATGAAGAATAAGACTTGGGACTTGGTTTCTTTGCCACATGGAAAGAAAGCATTGCCATGTAAATGGGTCTACAAAATGAAGGTCACAGGTGATGATGTGCCTAGGTACAAGGCCCGTTTGGTCGCTAAAGGGTTCAAGCAAGAGAAGGGTGTGGACTTTGATGAGATATTCTCTCCGGTTGTGAAGATGACCACACTTAGATGCATGCTTGGACTAGTGGCATTAGAGGATATGGAGCTTATGCAGATGGATGTCAAGACAGTCTTCTTGCATGGGGATTTGCATGAGGAAATTTACATGGTGCAGCCGGAAGGCTTTGAAGAAAAGGGCAAAGAGCATTTAGTTTGCAAGCTGAAGAAGAGTCTCTATGGTATTAAGCAAGCGCCTAGAGAATGGTATCAAAAGTTTGATGCTTTCATTCGGTCCCAGGGTTTTAGGAGTGAAATTGATCACTGCCTCTACACTAAAAGGGCTAAGGATAATAGCCTGATAATCTTGGCACTATATGTGGATGATATGCTATTGGCTAGCAAGAATACTTATGAGCTAGATGCATTAAAGGAGCATTAAAGGCCAAGTTGCATGAGGCCTTTGATATGAAGGATTTGGGATTTGCAGGTCATATTCTTGGTATGCGCATCACGCGTGATCGGAGTAGGAAACTCCTTTGGCTTTCACAAAAAGAGTATGTTACAAAAGTATTGCAGCATTTCAATATGGAGGGGGGGAAGGCAGTGAGTACTCCATTACCTCCATATGTGAAACTGAGTCACACAGATAGTCCCAAATCAGATGAGGAAAGGGCCATGATGGCCAAGGTTCCTTATGCATCAGCGGTTGGGAGTCTTATGTATGCTATGATAGCTACTAGACCAGACATTGCATTTGCAGTGGGAGTTGTTAGTCGGTATATGGCTAATCCAAGAAAAAGGCATTGGGAGGCAGTTAAGTGCATCATGAGGTACATGAAGGGTACCAAGGAGATGTGCATCTGCTTTGGTAGAGGAGACATGCGCGTACTTGGGTACACAGATTCAGACTATGCAGGGCATGTGGATAGTAGGAGATCCACTTCTGGTTATGTGTTCACCTTTGCAGGTGGTGCAGTGTCGTGGATGTCTCGTGCACAGAAGTGCGTTGCTTTGTCTACCACAGAGGCTGAGTATGTTGCAGCCACAGAGGGTTGCAAGGAGGCTATATGGCTTGATCGGCTAGTGGGAGATTTGGGGATTCATACAGGTGTACCGACATTGCATAGTGATTCCATGAGTGCTATTGAGCTAGCACGGAATCCGGTCTTTCATGCAAAGAACAAACACATTGAGGTCAGGTACCATTTCATCAGGGAGGTACTTGAGGACAAGCGCATAGAGCTTGTCAAGGTTCATACAGATGATAACCCTGCAGATATGCTGACGAAGAGTCTACCTAGTTAGCGGTTTGAGTATTGTCGTGTATTGATGGGCATTGGATAGTATGCTCACTGGTTGTTCTCCCTTAAAGGCACATTGTCCTTTAAGTGGGAGGTTGTGGGGGTTAAAGGTCACTGTGCCTTTACCCCGGTTATGTACAATACTCAAACACATATATAAATGAATGAAAAAGAAGATTAGGGTGGTTCTGCACCCACCAAAACTTGTGTGGCTCTCTGTCTCTCTCTCTCCCTCTTCCGTTCTTGCTTCCGTTGAGAGCACTCTCACATAGCAAAAAAGCATATGTCATACAAAAACAACATTTGATATAAAAAATTTGATGCTTCAAAATATCTTCCAACCCTTGGAATGATTGTACAAAATGTTTTTTCCTGCATTACCAAAACATGGAAGCACACCTATGTATATCATTCGCTGCCAAAGGAAATATAAAAAAAGGACATCTAGGCTGCCTACTACATGGTTGATGGGTTTCTTACACCTTCAAAAAATACAAGTTAGTATAAGTTCATGCATGGAAGCACACCTACTTATATTATCCGCTTCTGAAAAAAATGGGAAAAAAGGACATTCAAGTCATACACTATATACTTGATGGGTTTCTTCTACCACCCAGAGCTTGAAACAATTCAACTTTTGTCAATGCAGCCTGATGCATAAACTGATGCACCGTTTCAGTCAAGCCCAAGACAACTATAAACACGAAGTATATGTGCTTGCAAGGCATGTAGGGACTTTTTCTTGCTTCCCTTTCTGTGAAATCAAGGCATGTGCAACGTGGGAACTTTGAAATTGAGACACTATATGTTAGCCCCTTGGACATTAATCCTGCTGTACGAACATGGAATACATGCACCTCATGTGGAATACTGATGTTCTCTCTCACCACCTCCCCATTTTCTTTAAGTGCCTTGTATATCCTTTCCTTGAAATATTTATTCAACTTACTTCTCCATGAAACAAGCTTTCCATCATGACGAGATGGGCACATGTGGCTAGGTGTATGGATCTGCTGTGCACAACGAGGCCCCATCACACCAATAGAATCATCACTATCAAATATGAACCCTGCCCTTACAAGGGCACCCCTCTCATCTACAGTCATTGATGTCCCACTTGCAACCTTCCATACACCTGGAGAGACCCCAGGAACACCTTGAATGGATTTATCCACATTCCATGTATGGGTGATAGAAATATTACAAAACCATACAAACTGCTTTGTCACTCGATGAGAATGTTGCCTTCTTCCTTAAAACAAGGGGCTAGCACACCATAACTTGTACTTCTACCAAGTGCATTGATTAGTGCCCCACATCATCTCTGACTCTCTGCCAAGTAGCCAAAGCATGTGACAACGCTATGTGGTTTGGTTCTCCTGATTGTCCAATTGGCTTCATGAATATCTATCTCTCTACAAACCTCATCCTAGGATGGACTTGTAAAATCAATTTGTCTTCTTTTTCCTATCACTCTCCTTGTTGTCACTGTGATGTATTCTGGTTGATGACTATCATTTGCATGGACCGATATTGAACATTTTGAACCCCTCTTTCTTCTTATGCTCACTGATACTATTACTAGTCTATTCATCTCAAGAGATTGTATCCTGGCATCTTCAATCCCTGTGTGATAAATCCACAAGCCTATTTCTGTCCCCTTTACTAGGCCCACTACTATCAAGTATTCTTTGCCATAGAGCATCCAAATTTGGTCCTGTACCCAAGTGTTTTCCATTCATAAAGGCATTGTAGTGGGCACTCTGAAGGACACTCATTAAGATCTGCTACACAAGAATCATACAATGTTATGTGTTTTGCATATCCATGTGCTGCTTTCATGCTAGAATGTTTTGTCTCTGAAAGGTTTATTGTAGGAGCAAATCCAGAGCGCTCTTCTTGCCGCAAGAACATTCCCCCCCACTAGTTGTCTCTAACATCCCACCAAGCTAGCCATGTATATAATGTTGGTAGCTCACCCTCCTTCACATGAATTGGGGACCAATACAAATTCAATGTCTGTTTGCACTAGCTTGCGGAAGTTGAAGATGTTGCCTCTCTCCACTTCCGACATAGAACTTTATGCTCCTCCTGAAATTGTGGCTTAATGCATTGTCTGGTGTGCTCAACCATGCTCATCTCCCAATGGAAAAGACAAGTTCTTTCTCTACCATCCATCACATTTTTAGGCCCATCATTGTAAATTGTGTGGACAGCCAACCAATTTGCTCATGCTCCATCTGCCATGAATCCATGGAATTCAGGTTTTTTGAAACCATTCTTCTCCATTGTATTGTTTAGTAGCTCCCAACATCGAACTCGAGCATGGTTATCCTCCACCTTGGATTCACATATTGCTATAGTTAACAACTCCCTATTGAAATGAGTTCCTCTATTTGCATTTCCTTTGCTCAACTTCTACCTTTTTCAACTAGATGATCATGGAAACCCACATGCACTACACATCTCATCGCTTTCACTCATTCATGGGGAAAGCAATAATATATAATAGCACTGCATAGGTAAACACACTTTGGTATTGCATCACAATGCTTGCACACAAGTGAGACACAAGTGACCCCAAAGCTGGATCAATGGGACCAAGTAGAGGAGGCCTCCTAAGCTTTCCTTTCCACTGTGTATCATTTAAAACTCCTATTTTTTCAAGGAAAGGAAAATCCAAATTACAACATCTCAAATAACCTGAATATCTACTCATCCTCACAATACCATTGAAGTAGTCTTGCGAACATGTGGAATATTTTGTCCAAACATGGCCATTAACATTTTGTTCCATTCCAGACATTGATGAGCCCTTAGGCATGGGTGGAAGTTTGAAGACAATATATCCATCATAAGTTAGAGGAAGCTCAATAACCTTCTCCACACGAACTGCAGATTTGAGCGCAACATGAAGAGAACTATTCAAAGGCATCCTCTCTATAAGTGAAACCACACTATTCAGTTCAGGATTCATGGAGTCACCATGAGTACCTCTCTTATCAAGCATGTGAAGTCTTAAGGTTGAATGTTGGTTGCCACTAATCTTGAACCCTTTCTGACCATCCTCTAAGTTCACCACTGGAAGCACGATGGCAAGCTCATCTATTCCGATTTCTTGATGCAGCTCAATGTCCTCGTCCTCAAGGTGAAAGTGTTCCTTAAGCTCCACAATGAAACCTCCAGGAAAGGAGTGTCATAACGAATAGTCAATGATTCATGTTCTCCAAAGTGAATGAAAATTGATAAAGGCATGATTCAAATGCTAGAGCCAAGATGTAGCACTAGGTGACACCAACCAGAGAATAAGAGAAAAGCTAGCTACACAAAGGTCGCAAAAGCAGGAGGGCAAAAGGAGAAGTGGCATAGACTAGTTGGAGACTGAAGAGAATGGAGCAGAGAGAAGTGTTGAAAGAGCCAATGAATGGAGCAACTTTGTCTCGCTAAATATCAAATGCAAATGGCTTGCTACTGAAAAGTTGGCAGAGCTAGCACTATTAGCATCCAAGGTGGTCATTTAACTGTATGTCTTTATTGGACAATATGTGTTTATTGTTTAGAATAATGGTAATCATTGAACAAGATGCCATCATGGAGATAGTAGCTTGAATGACGCCTCCATGCATTTCATTCAA
The DNA here is from genome assembly GCF_047967505.1 of Dipteris shenzhenensis. Taxonomy (NCBI): domain Eukaryota; kingdom Viridiplantae; phylum Streptophyta; class Polypodiopsida; order Gleicheniales; family Dipteridaceae; genus Dipteris; species Dipteris shenzhenensis. Next base: position 46,176,315 of record NC_141614.1, read on the forward strand.
TAAGGTTGCGCATTTAATATATATATATTGGTATTGAAAGACTAAAATATCAAGGAAAAAATTAAATATTTATAATTATTATATTTTACTAGCAATAGCTAGAGTGGAATGGAAACACATATTAAAAGACAAGAACTAATACATAAGACTTTTCTATATATAACACTTTTTCTAATACTAATGGAAATGAAAAAAAAACAAGTTTAATACAAAAAATACAACAGAACGAGGAGTATTATTGGTAGCAATATTACTATTCCCCCCACCTACCTTGTGGGGTAGCATCATGAGTAACCCATACCCATGCATCATGAGCCATTACATGTGGTTCCCACAACTTTTCCTGGAAGGCCCATGCATCATGATCCATTACATGCCGCTCAAGATGCCGCTCAAGCTGCAAGACTGTATCTGCATGGAATCTGAGCATTTAAGACTGTATCTGCATAGAATCTGCATAAAGTCTGAGCATGGAGCATCCAAGACTATATCTGCATCGAATCTGAGCATTCAAGACTGTATCTGCATAGAATCTGAGCAGGATGGTGTTGCTCATCTATTGTTGTAGTTGCACGTAGTTGGCTCGAGTCGTCAAGTTGTTGCTCGAGGCATGTTCTACTGTTGTTTGAAGGTGTCTGCTACTACTGTTGCTCGAGGCGTCTGCTACTACTATTTGAAGGCGTCTGCTACTACTGCTTGAAGTCATCAAACTTGGGTCGAGGAGGTTGAAGCGATCCAGCAACAAAGCATCTAGCAACGAAGCGTCTAGCAACAACAAGCTTGAATGAGCTTTTGAAGTAAGTTCTCCTTGTCCCCGACCTCTATTCTTTGCTTAACCTCATCGTCGACCTCGCGGCAAGTGACAGAAGAGAGGTGAGAGGTCTGGCAAAAATCTTGTCGAAAAACCAGAAGATGAAGACGTCTTCTTCTACTACTGCTTCCTCAAATGGGCTTGGTACATTGCTGGCTATGACAAGAGAAAGCTCTTAAAACATCTTCGGTAGATCAGTCATTCCGCAGACTCGAAATCTCCATTCAATCAGCTTTCCTTCTCACATTCATTTCCTTCTTGCCTTCATCCTCCAAGCTCTTCCAGAAGGCATTTGAGAGCAACTTGAAGGCCCAGCATTGGCCATGCAAGGGAGGGGCACTTGGACAGCCTGGGGCAGCAAAAGAGGCAGTGTGTTAACGTGCTGCCTCTTTTGCTGCCCTAGGCTATCCAAGACCCTCCCCCTTTTTGCTGCCTCTTTTGCTGCCCTAGGCTCCGTTAATGCACTGCCTCTTTTGCTGCCCTAGGCTGCTATCCAAGACCCTCCCTCTTCTATAGTGAAGGAGATTAGAAGGAGATTAGAAGGCCAAGGAAATTGGAAGGCCAAGCGACGAGGAAGAGGACGAGGACGAGGCATATTTTGATGGTTTTTAGACGAGGAGATTGGCGGTGTTTTTAGACGAGGATGAGGACGAGGCATATTTCGATGATTTTTTTAGACGAGGATGCTCATCTCGTTCATTTAGACAACGCTCATCTTGTTCAAGGTGGTTTTGTGGTTTGTCATTGCCATTTGGTTTCACTGAGTTTTTACTCTTCCAATCACAGATTTTCCCCTCTTTTTGCTGTTCTTCCCAATTCTATCATTTCTCTGTTGATACCCCCTCCATCTGACCTTAGGCATTTTATTTGTAGGCCTGTTTCTTTTTCAACCATAGCTTTAAAAGCTTTGAAGTGCCCAAACACTTCACTTTTCTTTTTCATAAAATACACCCAAAGTTTTCTGCTGAAGTCATCAATAAATGTGACAAAATAGTGACAGCCTCCAATAGATGCAGCTTTAGTAGTCCACACATCAGAGTGGATTAATTCCAATGGATCTTTACTCTCTTGAACATGCTTAGGAAATGGTTTCCTTGCCTGTTTTCCAAATTGACAGGCTTCACACACCTTATGCATTTCTGCAACCTTGAATTTAGGCAATCCTGCAATAATATTTTGGGCCTGCATTGATTTAAGTCGCTGTACATTAACATGACCAATGCGTTTATGCCAGATATCAATATCTGCAACTACACCGGTCCCATGTGCAAACATTGCTGCACTCAATTCAGGCATGTCCGCATCCAGCGTAAACATCCTGCCTTTCTTCTTTCCTTTTGCTATCAAGCGACCATTATTTTTCATATCCTCAACAAAACATCCATGAGGATTGAATCAGACCTGCAAGCCCTGCTCAACCATTTGACCAACAGAAACCAGGTTCTTGGTGATGTTCAGGACATGAAATACATCAGACAAGTATTTCTTTTTCCCATCCTGCATAGACAAAGGAATTTTGCCAATCTGCACAATAGGATGTGCAATATCATCACCAGTCTCCACAAATCCTGGTTTTTCCATTTTTCTTGCATCCTGCATCCATTCAGCATGACCTGTCATGTGGTTTGATGCACCTGAGTCAACATACCACACATCATTGCTTTCTTCTGCACTTGTCACAGAATTTGTCATATGCTGTACCATAAACAAATGTTCATTTCTGTCATCACCCTGTCTACTAGAGGATACATAATTGCCTTGCTGCAGTTTTCCATTCATAATGTCATTCTGCTTTTTGTAGCAGTCTTTAGCCATATGTCCCATTTTACCACAATAGTAGCATTCAACATTGCTGTTTGCATTTTTGCCTCTCTGCCATCCACCACGACCTCTTTGGCTCCCCCTGCCTCTAGAGTTACCACGTCCTCTTGCATAGGACTGGTTTTCTTGAGTTTGCTGCATATTCTGATTTCTACCACGGCCTCCAGATCGGCCTCCTCTACCTCTGCCTCTACCCCTTCCAGCATTTGAGTAGAAGACAATTTCTTTTGAGGTTCCTCCTGAAGAAGATGCACCACCATTTCTCTGCTCTTCAAAAATTAGAAGAGCAATCAACTCAAAATCAAGAAATTTTTCACGGACGGCAATGGATGTCCGGAACTGTGCATAATCCTTTCCTAGACCATTCAAGGTCACAGAAACTAAATCGTCATCATCCACTAGCGACCCAATGGAAGCAAGTGCATCCGCAATTTTCTTCACCTTCATGTGGTAGTCATTGATGCTCATATTTTCTCTCTGTACATTGTGCAGCTCCTGCTTGAGCTGCATTTTCCTGGCCTGCGTATTTTTGCTGTACATTTTAGCCAAAGTATCCCATGCCACCTTACCTTTGGCGTACTTGCATCCTGAATATGCACAATCATTGAATCTGAAATACTGATAGACAGCCAGTACATAACTTTTCTGGCTCTCTCATGCCATCCTTTAAATGCCTGCATTTCCTGTTGATTGGAAACATTAGGAAGAACTGGTTCTTCTTCATTTCCTGTAATGAACTCCTAGTAGCCTTTTCCCATAAGGAAATTCGTCATTCTAAACTTCCATGCTTGGAAGTTGTTCTTGTCAAGCTTTTCAGTGACAATCTGTGAAAGAGAATCATACGCCATTACAGAACACTGCAAAATATTCTGTCACTGCAAAAAACACAGCTTCTGCCTCACAAGGGCAAATCTGCAAACCTGACGAAAGTGGTTTTTGACCACACAGTCACTTCCTAGTGACGATTTTGCATCAACAGGCAATAAGGATGATTCTGTAACTCCCAATATCTCTGCGCACAGGCATACGATGCAATTTCTGTGGCAACTTTTCACCGACCTACAGAACAGTGGTCGCACAGCAAAAACAGGGCCTTTCGCCCTCTCCCGCAACATATAATGCCCTCTCGCCACACCGCGAAGGGCGTCTCAATCTGAGACAGTGCACTCTTGCACTTCCGGCTATGCTACCTGCAGAGATTTGCTCCCAAACTCGAAAAAGGAAAGCAACACTGGTCCTCTTACCAGGACACTGTGAACTTGGTTTGCTTTCTTGAGCTCCTTACCACGAACAAGGCTCTGATACCATGTGAAGATAGTGGATGTGAAGATAGTGGGAGAGAGGGAAGGAGTCTCACTTGAGGCTTTCTCACAAGCACAATGGGGGAATACACACAAAGGTGGAGGCTGAAAACAATTTTCCTCTTCTTAGTTGTGAAAGCCAAAAGAACTCTAGTACAAAGAAATAGAAGAACCCTATATGTGGGTCTCAAACCAAACTCAACTAACTAAGGTGGCATACTAACTGAGCCACGAACTAGTGTAGATAAGGATAGCTGTCATCCAGCTATTATTCGTGGGTGGTGTACCAACCGCATCTGTAGCTAACAAGTCGGTGACATAAATGCACAACGGTCACCCTGGCATATCGCGAGTGGAGCTCGATATCTCAACAATTAGCACCTTCCATTGTTGATTGGTATCACAGATATCTCACTGCTTCACCAGACATGGATTACAGATGGATCGGCTTCCCCCATTTTAGTATAGTTTGGATGCATCGCCTACACTACTTCCTCCACGAGATGAGATTAACCGTATCATTCGGTTAGATCTCCTCTAGTTGCATATATCCCGGGCTTGGGGGGAGACTCCGAGCTCCTTACCAAGACCTAGTTCTACTGAGATCATTTCTTGAGGACATTAGAGGACGGTTTCATCATTAGACCCCAATATCTCGAGGACAGAGAGGAGTCTCACATGCATTGAGGATTGCCATTGCGCAAATATGGATCTTGTCACATCTCGAGACAAGAGGTAGAGCAAGAGGCATATCTAGAGAGAGACGGGTATGCAAGTTATGCACCTTAGGGGAGATCGAGACAAAGGAGCACTTCTTATGTTTCTGCCCAGTTCATTATGAGATTAGAGGCCGTTTTCACTGCCTCTTCCTAGAGGGGCATGGTTTTGGTCCACTGACATGACTGCTCCATTTTTATGATCAGGTTTGCAATGGTTTGTAACTGCTAGAAAGAAAGAAAGAAAGATTTATTAACGTTGATAGGAGCCCTCACAGGGCTATGCAACAAAGAACATAGTAGAGGGTCTCATATAAGCCAAAGGGGCTGAAACTGAATGATCAGATCAGACAGATTAGACAACAGTAGACAGAGAATGTAGTACATGTGACTCAGACTGACAAAATGTAGCATACTATCATAGATTTCTTCATATCTGAGGATGCCCTGGGACACAATGAGACAGAGAAGGAGCTAGCTGACCTACGAGATGATTGGATGAGGTACCAGACGACTTCTGAGACCTTTGTGAAGGAATTCACTTATTTGGGCCATCTTATTTCTATGGACGGATGGACCCATCTAGCCTGCTATAGAGTGTAGTTCGTACCATCTTCAGTGAAGGCTGGTGGGCAAATCCCTAATGCTTGGATTGTTGGTGCAGCAACAGCTGCTAAACTCGAGCCGCTTCCTATTGCCATCACTCCGTATGCTGTTAAAGCCCTCGCCTCTCTTCTATTCTTTTATCCTTAGAGCTGCCTGGGCTCTGATACCATGTTAAACTCATGAGAAAGAGGGGAAGAATATCCTATGTTTAGAGTATCTGTGTGTATGCACGTGATGTAGATACTCAAGGGAGAGAGAGCACACATAGCTGATTGATAAGGAGAGAAATATTATTAAGTGCACTAAGAGATAAGGAGAGAAATATTATTAAGTGCACTAAGAGAGAACGAGCAAGAGAGAGGAGTGTTAGGGGGGGATTTTTTATGTGAAAGATTTGCCTCTCAGCTAGTTGATAAGGAGAGAAATATTATTAAGTGCACTAAGAGAGAGAGCAAGAGAGGAGTGTTAGGGGGGGATTTTGTGTGTGAAAGATTGGCCTCTCGATCAACGTCATATGGCCACTCATCTAAATGAATCATTGATTAAACTAGAGAGTAACTTCAAAATTTTATTTCTTGAAATAAGAGACATTTTAAGATCCCACCTTTGAGACCCAATGGAGCAGGTCTCTATGCTATAATCTATTCGTACTTTTGATTCCCAATATTTCTCTTTTCAAACAATCACTAGCCAAGTGTTGTAAGGAGATAAAAGAGTACAAATTAGCAAAAAAAAAAAAATCCATCCATACACCCATATTCGAATACTGTGTATATAACAGGATGCATAGTTATGAAGCTACGGAAAAAACTCCTAAATCGACTCGGAAACTACAGTAACGTTATAAATTCTGGAAAGTCCTACATAGTAGGAAGCTATAATACAGCATAAAAGTGTACAGTAACAAAGTGCGAAGTGAACATCGATTACATACCTAGCATAAAAATCGGCCCAGTTATTGAAAACTAGAACGAGAGAACGAATTAGAACCCTTTGTAAGCAGTATACTTGCGGTTGAGGCATTTGGTGATCTCCTCGCAGAAGACTTTCCATTCGTCTCCATACTTTGCATTGGTATCAGGATGATAGTGGCTGATTGCTCTCCTGAGAACTGCCTTGGTTTCTCCCTGTGTGCCCAGAGTGCCAATGCACTTGGAGGTATCAGGATGTGGGTGCTCCTTGTACACGTACCGAAGCAACGATTCTGTGCTTTTTTGGCACTCGTTCCATAGCTTGTCTACCTTTTCTTGCAGCCGCTTTAGAATCGGCTCGCGAGCCTTCTCCTCCTCCTCCTCTTCCTTAGCCACTACCCTCTCCTGGTGTTGCTTTACTTTCTCCAAGGAGTACTTGTACCAATCGGATGTCATTATTCTGGACGACACCAGAATTAGAGCTAGCCTCGTCGCCTGAATATGAAACTGATGAGCTTTCTCATGCATCTTGAACACCTCTGAGTACACTTTGCCTATTCTACTCATTGCCACTGCCTCGTTTTCCATGTCTAGCTCCTGGGTTCGTACTGCGGCCTCCCGATAATAATCCAGAGCGTTCCACGCGAGCTCCATATCCGCTTCCTCTTCCTCAACCGTATACTTTGTCAATGCCACATCCCCGAGGGCCAAGGCTTGCTTCGACTCGGCAATGCAACGATACATGTGCACTTGCTCTTCAAGTCTTTGCACCTCCTGCGAAGCTATTTTGTTTGGCCGAGTTCTAACTAAGAGGTCTTTTGCTCTCTGCAATGGCTGATGACAATCGCACATCAAGCTGAGGCACTTTTTGTAATCCGCTTGCCCTTCCTCTTTGGATATTGCTGCAATGCCTTGGCTGAGAAGAGCCCTGGCATAATTTTGGTTCGCCAAAATGGCAGCCTCACAATTGACAGCATTAGAGGGAACAACTTCGTGGAATACCTCGCACAGGTATCTGAGAATGGGAGCGTGAAGTAACCCAGATGATTGTTCAGTTGCCCAATCTGCCATCTTGATGAGAACGCTGTCAAGATGATCCAACCACTCCTTAGCTTTGCCTGCTATTTCTCCAGTCTCTTTGGCTTTCATAATGTACTCCACGCTTCGACGAAGATAGTGTTTGCAAACTGGACTAGCAATCTTGGCTGCCCCTGCATGATCGGAAATCCCTCCTTCGATCAAAGCCTGCTGCTCAAGTTCGGCCTTACTCCACATCCAGAGGAGTGCACCCAAGTTCTTGCAACATGATGCCCGATCGTCTAAACAGCTAGAGCTTTCTTTCAATGCTTCCGTATAGAGCTGCTGAGCACGAAAAAACCTCATTCTCCTCAGAGGAAATGCAAAATTACCGGCAGACGCTTGCTTGTACAAAAGATTTCCTTCTTTGCGTAGCCTCTCGCTCTTCAGTGAGTTACCGGCAGACATAGCTTCTTCGGCTTCCTCTTGAGCTACAACACCGTTCTGCTTATTTATCACTCCTATCTTAACTGATGTGCTGTGGATACTGTCGTTCTTTCGTCTGGAATTTGTTTCCGAATGATTCGTTGCGAAAGTACCTAACCTCGACTAACATGAAAGCGAATTACCGAGGAGTCAAGCTATCTTCTTATATTACAAGAGTGCTTCAATGATTCTGAGCGTGAGTGTTACGATCCAGGCACTTCGAATAGTCGCGAAAGTACCTAACCTCGACTAACATGATTCGTTGCGAAAGTACCTAACCTTGACTAACATGAACGCGAATTACCGAGGAGTCAAGCTACCTTCTTATATTACAAGAGTGCTTCAATGATTCTGAGCGTGAGTGTTACGATCCAGGCACTTCGGATAGTCGCAAGGATCACGCTCGCTTTAAAAAAATCTCGTGTTACGATCCAGAGTCGTAAGGATCACGCGAGCTTTGTCTTGTGGAAATCTGACTTTATCCTCCATGAAAGACCTGGGTCACCTAAAGGCGACTAACTATTGGCTGTTACATCAGAAAAATCCTCGACAATGAATCCTTCAGGCTTATCTTCTATCATAGCATTCATTTAAGGCCCTTGCACAATCACCATAGATAAAAACCCGCACTTAGACATTTGCCTTTGGCATGCTAAAACAGAATAAGAAGCATGTAGTCACATTAATTCCAAGCATTGTAGCACCATGAAGGACCTCATATATAAAGGGAAGAATCATATGTGCCCCTAGAGAACAAAAAATAGAAAATCAATTAGTATTAGTCTCCACGAGAAGAAATTGATTAAATATGTGTCCCCAGCAAACAAAAAATAGAAAATCAACTAGATCAATCTCGCACAAGAATTGATTAACCTAAGCTAGTATGCTCCCTCTTTTTTTTAAAAATGACCCGATTAGCCTATGTTAGTAAAACCCCCCTTGCTTGCCCTAGATTAATTTCGCCTACTTCGCCCTGACCTCTCCCTTCCTCTGTCGCCTTCCTCCACTATCCCTCATCCTCGCACTCTCCCAATGGGCCTCCTTCTCCTTAAAGAAATACGGTGCAGTGGAGAAAGATCGTTTGACAACAACAATAGTACAATAACCAAATAATAGACACAATAGAGTAGAATAAAAATTTCGTATCACCAAAAAAGATACAACTGATGGTGTTCTCCTCCCGTTCGATCTCCAGTAGAGCTTTGATGGCGATCTAGACAGACTCTGGATGGAGAAGGACTTGAGGTAGGGGTATTGGCATTGGATGTTGAGGCTTAGGAAGTGGCCTCTTTATATAGCCCTTCGTAGTAGACCAATTCCGGCACACTGGTGGGCTAGCGGTGGCACACCTTTTTCTCTGTTAAGGAGAGGTTTGGGGGAGGACAATTGGAGGAATATCGTTCGTTGGATCCTAAATAATGGTGATATGAAATATTGTTCATTGGATTAGATGTAGGCAATTGGGGATCTTTGACATCGCGCCCTTCCAAACTCCCCTTCTCCCATCCTTTACAACCATTAACATCATGACCTCCGTCTACAACCCAAGAGCAACTCAAGAGATCTTGTGTAGTTCTCTCATTCTCAAAAAAAAACCACACCTGAATAGGGAGGTCAAATTCGTCTGTAGTAGCACTTTCAAGACCACACCTACTAAGAACATAATGATCATAAGTAGGAAAGTATCCAACCCCATAGCACTAGCCTTGGATGACTCATTCACAACCAGATTGAGCACCCACCTGGCTCTCAACATCATCAATTTCGATTGAGATGGACAATCTCTTTTGCACTCTACAAACAAGCTATAAGGATGACCTTAAATTGGCATGCTATGTGAGGTACTAGCGTCTCGGACTTAGTCTCCAATTTGTGGCACCTCACGTCAGACCCATTGCCGAGTCCCAACCTCCCTTAATGTCTCGGTTCTGATACCACAATCCCCTTATGCGCAGCGTTAGCCAAACATGACCCTTGGCATGGGTCGACCGCTGAGTATCCCACTGCACCATGCCCCATTGGGCAAGCCCTTAAGCTTCACGGTCTTCGGTCCTCAGAGTCACAAGAATCGCCAAGACCTTGGGAACGCCCACCACGCAACATCCTAATCATCCCACGTTTCCTTCTTGGTTAGCGGCCTTTATGTGGGTCGGCACGCTTGACCCCTCGGGCTCACCTCGAGTCTCGGCTCGGTACCAAATCGCTCACGGTTTGTACAATGGCATGGAGAACAAACATGGCCCTCACTGTTCCCCACTCACTTTCACGTGCACTCTACCCTTCCCACATTTTGCTTTCCAGTGCGTGCCCACACAAGTGCACCACGAGATCACAACTCGTAAAATGGCATCATGATGTTACTTGCAAGACGGTACTAAATGGAGTGCCAAAAGGTCGCTAGAACACGCTTGATTGCAATAGAAAGTATGTATAAGCAAGAGGGAGCATAAACGGCCGCTGACGTTTTCCTCATGGAAATCGACCTCACATGAGAGAGCACTATCCTCCATATAGTAGTGGCTGGCCGCTAGGCACCGCAGCACCTCCCTTCACCATAAAACACTCTATACACTCACGACACGTCAACCCTAACATTGACTTTTCTTACACACTCCCCCGTTCAAAAGAATTGATGTCCTCATCAATTAAAGGGAGAGCGCAGCCGTGGACTATACACAAAAGCCTAGCCTCACCAAGGTGACTTGAGTGAGTGGCCACACACACACACAAAAGCCTAACCCCGATCCGTGAACGTCTCGAATGAGTGGCCACACATGCGCTAGTTTGGACTCTTAAGTGGACGTCAAAATTTGCCTTCTCCTCATAACGGAGGGCGAACAATGTAAAGAATGACATCTTTTTACAACACTTTTTACAAAGAAGATGGTGCCTCAAGCTTTAATGTTTTAAGAGATCAGGTCGCATATACATAATGCTTCGAAAATGAAAATTTAGCCATTTGCATAAATTCCCCGGCCAAAATTTCCAACCTGCCGAAATGGTAACATCGGGACGTGACGTTGCTCTGAGCCAATGTTTCCAACCTGCAAGCAACATCAAATTTGGAAGAGGCCCGCTTGGCCGAATTTGCCTTGGAAGCCCACGTACAAGATGAATAAGCCAAGCATCATCTGGCCAAAATTTCCACCCCGCTTCCAACATGATATCATGAGATGATAATGCACCGGGCCAATCTTTCCACCCTGCACATAGCATCAACTGACCACTTGCCACCTGTCCAAGTGAACCAACCTGCTCACCTAGCCAGAACTTCCAACCTGCCCATAGCAAGATATGCCATGATGGCTTGGTCTTTCTTTCTGCACCTGTCATCTCCCTTGGCTTACGCAATAAGCCCAAGTAACAAGGAGGAAAAGATTTTGAGCCCATGCTTGGACTCGTCTTTAACTCTTCCAGTCAGATCATGACGTTAACACACTGCTTCCATTCTTTCCATGCATCTTGCCACGCTGACTTGGAATATTCATTCATAACCCAAGAGAGAATTTTGCATTTTGGGAAAGTTTGACTTGTACGCTTCGCTGTTTTCTTTACCCTTCACGCCACTTCGCTTCCTGACCCTCTTCTTCTCATCCTCACCTATTCTGCACAAGTCCTTCCACCTCTTTGCCTCACCTTGCTCTCTTCTTCATCTGTCGTTTCACCCTGAAACCTTAGCCTTTGCATGCATCTTTTCATCCTTCCCGTCGTTCTACCTTGCCTTGCCTTGACCTCTTCTCCTTCCACCGTTTCCTCTTCATGCCTTGGCCTCATCACACGTCCCTTCATCCCCTTGGCCGTCACCAACTTCTTCTCTTCTTCTTCTTCCTCACGACTTCTCCTCTGTGCTATGGCCTCACTTCGCGTCACACCTCTGTGTCTACCTAGACTTGCACCTGTTCTTGTCTTCAACCCATGCTCCTCCACCTCGTTGTTTTCCCTTTCCACCTCGGCATCTCTTCTACACACGCCTCTACATTGCCACGGGCTTCTGATTGCTCTCTCGACCTTGCCCTAGTGCCATTCCTCTTCTTCATCCCACGGCTCCACTTGCCACTCCATTGTGCCTTGTGCGCCTCTCTCTTGAACCTATTCACCATTTCTTGCACCTTGTGCGCCTCCTTGTCCTGTCACCTGTCTGTCGTTTTTCATCACCTGTCCACCGTACGCGCCTTGTGCACCTAAACCTATCACCTAAGCTCCCTTACCACAGTTTGTGCCTTGTGCACCTACCTGTTTCACTCCCGCACCTTCCGCGCCTTCCTTGGTCATCCCTTTGGTCTCTTTGGCTGCTGTTCCAGATCCATGCGCACCTAGCTTCAAAGGCTCTCCCAAGGAACACCGATTTCCCCTGGTTAATGGGTAGGACGTATCCACATCTTCCCCACCTGAGACTTCCGACGCGTTGTCCGAGTACGACCCATCCGAGTCCTCCCTGTCTGATTTGCTGTGATCCACCAGTCATGCCTTCTCCCTTTCTGCTCTAGCCTTACACCGTCTCTCACTCCACCTCTACCATTTTTCCTCCTCCGAGTCCTCATCTTCACTTTCACTCTTTGACTCACTCGCCGTTTCATCCTCCGTTTCGCTCCCAGACTCCTCTGAGCCGTTCTCCAACTCCTTCTTCACATAAAGCTCCATCACCAACTTGAACACAACAATGAACTCATGGCACCACCTAGCTATCTCACCCTCGATGTCATTCCGCTACACGCCGTTCCAAGTACCCCATGTCCTTGCTTAGGAGCACGTTCACCCACTTTGGAACTGCCCTCATCACGTCCACTGCGGCTTCCATCTCCAGCTCCCCACTCCCATCGCCCCGCAGTATCGCCTCCTTCCCATGTGCATAAGATTGACTTCGCCCATTATGTGACGCCATACCTCTGTACAAGATCCACCTCGAAGGCTCGCGACACCTTGAGGTTTGCTCTGATACCAAGTGTAAGGTACCAACGTCTTGGACTTAGTCTCCAAGTCGTGGCACCTCACATCGAACCTGTTGTAGACTCCCAACCTCCCTTAATGTCTCAGTTCTGATACCATAATCCTCTTATGCGCAGTGTTAGCCAAACATGACCCCTGGCACGGGCCAGCCGCCTATTATCCCACTGCACCATGCCCCACTGGGCAAGCCCTTAGGCTTCACGGTCTTCGGTCCTCAGAGTCACACGGGTTGCCAAGACCCTGGGAACGTCCACTATGCAACGTCCCGATCAGCCCACGTTTCCTTTCTGGTTAGCGGCCTTTACCTGGGTCGGCATGTTTGACCCCTCGGGCTCACCTCGAGCCCTGGCTCGATACCAAATGGTTCACGGTTTGTACAATGGTATGGAGAACAAACATGGCCCTCACCGTTCCCCACTCACTTTCACATGCACTCTACCCTTCCCACATTTTGCTTTCCAGTGCGTGCCCACACAAGTGCACCACGAGATCACAAACCGTAAAATGGCATCATGACGTTACTTGCAAGACCGCACTAAATGGAGTGCCAAACGGTCGATAGAACACACTTGATTGCAATATAAAGTATGTACAAGCAAGAGGGAGCATAAACGGCCGTTGACGTTTTCCTCATGGAAATCAACCTCGCATGAGAGAGCACTATCCTCCATATAGTAGTGGCCGCTAGGCACCACGGTGCCTCCCTTCGCCATAGAATACTTTATACACTCACAGTAGGTCAACCCTAACGTTGACTTTTCTTACACGCTGTGCCTTGAAAAACCCCATCATAGTTTGTTGGCATTCAACTCGAATTACATGAATTTGGCCATTCTCCTGAGCGTCACAGACTTTTAGCATTTAGGCTAGAAACTTCGAACTAGATGGATGTGACATCACAAGGCAACAAACTAGGAAAAGCTTAACGCAATCCCATACAAGTCTGAGTTAGTGTTTGCTGTGTACCTGGCGACTTGACAGCAAGCTCATCATAGGAAGTTGAGATTCAGTACATTGAGAGTTGTGCTAGGTCCTATGTAGATTATCGAACGGACCAGATGCAATCTCTCGCTGCCCATGTGGATGTGTGGCATTTCGAACTACAAGTAGGTTTGGATTGAGAGTTGGGAATGTTCGAAAGGACGGTCTAAGTCATCCTCACAACCGGATTCTAGAACAGGTTCCATACGTAAACCCTACGAAAATTTCATCATCGATCAAATTAGGGGCATTGGATTGGTTTTCATAATCTTGAGTGTATAATAACAGTTCATGCTACAATCAAGGAAAACACCATGGTTTCGCATATTGATGCAGCATGAAACACTGACAGAAGATAGAAGCAAGTTGGTACCAAAATGAAAATAGTCTAGGTAGATAATAATTAGAAGGTGTGCAAAGGCATGTGCAATGAATAGAGATGGGTTGCAACTTCAATTGGATAGAGATTGGAAGAGGAGAACTATGTATGATATGACCTGAGGGATGGAGAAGCCGAGAACAAATTGTATAATGGAAGGATGGTGGCCGGTGGCTTGCCACAGGTTGCATTCTAATAATTTTTGGACATTAGATTGAAATCAATATTGTCCACCGTTGTCATGGTTTTTCATGTCTCCTCTATTGATTTAGTAGCCTTGGTTTACTGCTTCTCATACCAACTTTCAATAGACAAAGATAGTCTAGCCCATGGTATCTTTATGGCCTAGACAGTGAGTCTGGAAATTAACTGTGCATCAAGTACCTGTAACAGAATTGTAGAAGCTGGATGAAAATTATGTGTTTAGCATCATGGGAATTACTCAAAGCTGCATCATCGAGAACCACGTGCATTCCATGACATTCAATGCAGGCCGAATAGCAATTTCTTGGGGTGTGAAAGCAGGAAGCCAGATTGCAAAAAGTTGGATCACAGTTTCTTTTACAAATTCTACAAGAGACCTAGAATATTGCAGCTTCAATGACGAGGATTAGGAATTCGCAAGAAGGAAGAAATTCAAAGGATAGGAATACTTCAAACATGAAGGCGTCACCATATATGTGAGAGTGCTCTCAACGGAAGCAAGAAGGGAAGAGGCAGAGAGAGAAACAGAGAGCCACACAAGTTTCGGTGGGTGCAAAACCACCCTAATCTTCTTTTTCATTCATTTATATATGTGTTTGAGTATTGTACATAACCGGGGTAAAGGCACAGTGACCTTTAACCCCCACAACCTCCCACTTAAAGGACAATGTGCCTTTAAGGGAGAACAACCAGTGAGCATACTCTCCAATGCCCATCAATACACAACAATACTCAAACTACTGACTAGGTAGACTCTTCGTCAGCATATCTACAGGGTTATCATCTATATGAACCTTGACAAGCTCTATGCGCTTGTCCTCAAGTACCTCCCTGATGAAATGCTACCTGACCTCAATGTGTTTTGTCTTTGCATGAAAGACCGGATTCCGTGCTAGCTAAATAGCACTCATGGAATCACTATAATGCAATGTCGGTACACCTGTATGAATCCCCAAATCCCCCACTAGCCGATCAAGCCATATAGCCTCCTTGCAACCCTCTATGGATGCAACATACTCAGCCTTTGTGGTAGACAAAGCAATGCACTTCTGTGCATGAGACATCCACGACACTACACCACCTGCAAAGGTGAACACATAACTAGAAGTGGATCTCCTACTATCCACATCCCCTGCATAGTCTGAATCTATGTACCCAAGTACATGCATGTCTCCTCTACCCAAGCAGATGCACATCTCCTTGGTACCCTTCATGTACCTCATGATGCACTTAACTGCCTCCCAATGCCTCTTTCCTGGATTAGCCATATACCGGCTAACAACTCCCACTGCAAATGCAATGTCTGGTCTAGTAGCTATCATAGCATACATAAGACTCCCAACTGCTGATGCATAAGGAACCTTGGCCATCATGGCCCTCTCCTCATCTGATTTGGGACTATCTTTGTGACTCAGTTTCACATATGGAGGCAATGGAGTACTCATTGCCTTCCCCCCCTCCATATTGAAACGCTGCAATACTTTTGTAACATACTCTTTTTGTGAAACCAACGGAGTTTCCTACTCTGATCACGCGTGATGCGCATACCAAGAATATGACCTGCAAGTCCCAAATCCTTCATATCAAAGGCCTCATGCAACTTGGCCTTTAATGCATCTAGCTCATAAGTATTCTTGCTAGCCAATAGCATATCATCCACATATAGTGCCAGGATTGTCAAGCTATTATCCTTAGCCCTTTTAGTGTAGAGACAGTGATCAATTTCACTCCTTCTAAAACCCTGGGACCGAATGAAAGCATCAAACTTTTGATACCATTCTTTAGGCACTTGCTTAAGACCATAGAGACTCTTCTTCAGCTTGCAAACTAAATGCTCTTTGCCCTTTTCTTCAAAGCCTTCCGGCTGCACCATGTAAATTTCCTCATGCAAATCCCCATGCAAGAAAGCTGTCTTGACATCCATCTGCATAAGCTCCATATCCTCTGATGCCACTAGTCCAAGCATGCATCTAAGTGTGGTCATCTTCACAATCGGAGAGAATATCTCATCAAAGTCCACACTCTTCTCTTGCTTGAACCCTTTAGCGACCAAATGGGCCTTGTACCTAGGCACATCATCACCTGTGACCTTCATTTTGTAAACCCATTTACATGGCAATGCTTTCTTTCCATGTGGCAAAGAAACCAAGTCCCAAGTCTTATTCTTCATAAGTGAACTCATCTCTGATTGCATAGCATACTCCCACTTGCGTTGATCCTCGCGCATCATAGCCTCTCTGTAGCAAGAAGTCTCCCCACAATCAGTAAGCATCACATAGTCTACCCCTAGAACAAACCTATTAGGCGGTCTAGACACTCTAAATGATCTTCTCAAGGGCATTTCAGCTTGCTGTCCCACCTGCATATCAGCCACATTTGGCTCATCATTTCCACCAATAGATGATCCATCATCTACCCTTGATTGTATACTTGTGGGAGTACTTGGTGGTACCATTACTTGCACATTTGGTGCATGGACAACTTGCTGTCTATCAACATATGTAGGTGGATTCAAATCCTGGAAAGTGATTCTCCTCATTTCCACATCCCTCATGGGTGCCTTATGCATCTTCTTCTCATTGAAGACTACATCATGGCTGCGTATGATCTTCTTTGCTCTAGATCCCAGAGACGATAGCCCATCTCTCCACTTTCACCATAACCCAGAAAGATGCATTTCCTAGACTTAGGATCTAGCTTCTTTCGAAGCTCTTTTGGCACATGTACATATGCCTCACACCCAAATATATGCAAATGAGAGTAAGAGGGCTTCTTGCCACTCCATGCCTCTTCAGGAATACCACCATCCAAACTCTTACTAGGTGATCTATTGATCACATGCACTGCAGTCTTCATTGCCTCAGCCCAAAAACCACCAAAAAGACTTGCATTGGAAAGCATGCATTGCAACCTTTCTTGAATGGTACGGTTCATCTTTTCTGCAACTGGATTTTGCTCTAGAGTACGAGGGGATGTGAGCTCCCTCTTAATCCCATGTGTATCACAGAAATGCTGATAGTCATGAGAGAGATACTCTCCACCATTGTCAGTCTGTAGGCATTTAAGCGTTCTACCTGACTGATTCTCAACCAAGGCCAGCCATTTCTGAAATACTTGGAACACATCACTCTTCCGAGCTATAGCATAAGCCCACACTTTCCTAGTTGCATCATCAATGAATGTCACATAGTATTCAGCCCCGCCTAATGACCGTGTAGGCATGGGTCCACATACATCTGAATGCACCAAATCAAGCTTTTCAAACTCTTTCTTTCCCCTTCTTTTATGGGCTGATTTAGTCTGCTTCCCATAGAGACAGTGCTCACAAAATTCAAAATCAGAGAAACTCAAATGCGGTACATAACCCAAATGGCATAAGAGTTTCATTCCATTCGCTCATGTGCCCCAACGTGCAATGCCACAAAGAAGTGCTTGGCTGATCGGTTATTGCAACAACATGATCAAATACCCCTGATACATGTAAGGGATACAAAGTCCCACACTTGGCACCCCTAAAGCATAGAGCCCTTCTGAATTTTCCAACTCTAAAAGCCAAAAGTGGTGTGAAAACCAGCATCATCTAGCTGACCCACTAAAATAAGACTCTTGGTCAACTTAGGCACATGTCTCACATGTTTCAAAATAAATGCAGACCCATTTGCAAAAGAAAACTTTATGTCACCTACTCCCACTATGTCACATGCATAGTCATTTCCAAGATGCACACAACCTGTCTTTCCACTGTCATAAGTGGAGAACCATTCCCTATGGGGAGTAACATGGAATGAAGCACCAGAATCCAAAATCCAATCCTGGGAATATGCATCATGTGAAGTGGTAAGCAACTCTGCAAATAAACTAGACATGAAGAGAACGTCATTGTCACTATCATGTGTGACTGCATTGATCTCCTCAATCTTCATTTTTCCTTTTCCTTCCTTGGACTCTCTTCCTTTTGATTTGCACCCCAATTTGCATTCTTTTTCTTATCTTTTGCTCTCTTTTCAGCTTGTAGCAATCCTTTTTCATATGGCCCTTCTTGCCACAGTGGTAACACTCAATGTTTCGTGCCCTGGATTTGCTACGAGACTTCCCTCTTTCTTGGGACTTCCCCTTGAACTGTGATCTGCCCCTTTGCACATTTAAGGCTGCATCCTGCTTGTTGCCATCCATAGACTTCCGTCTAATCTCCTCGGCCAACAAGCTACCCACAACATCATCAAACTTTAGTACTCCACCAGATGCAGAGTTACTGACAGCTGTATGGAAGGTATCCCATGAGGATGGCAATGAACATAAGAGAAATATTGCTTTAGTCTCTGCATCAAAATTCATCTTCTGAGCCTAAAGCTGGCTGAAAATAATATTGAATTCATTCAAGTGAGAAGCAATGGAGACCCCTTCCTTCATTTGCAACTCAAACAACCTCTTCATGAGGTAAACTTTATTAGAGGCAGTTTCCTTCTCATAAGTGGCACACAGTTTCTTCCACAAATCTTCCGTAGTTTGCTCATTTACTACTGTGAAATAAATTGACTCTGCAAGATGAAGTCTAATAGTAGACTTTGCTAATGCATCCAACTCATTCCAATCGTCCTCAGACATATTTGCAGGCTTAGCTTCAATCCCTACCAAGGGTTTAATCTGCTTCTTTTGAATAAGCACATCCCTTATTTATTCTTTCCATAAAGAAAATTTTGTCGCATCAAACTTTTTAATGTTGAAAAACTCCTTTTGAAACATGGAAGAGGATGCCATAATGCAAATAAAGCAAAATCCCAAATGCTAGTGCCTACAAGAGAGAATCACACCAAATACTAGGTGCACCCAAATGTGTATGCCACAATAGAGTGAAATATCACCAAAACTCATGTCTCAAAGCATCTGACTCATGTGCATATACTATGCATCCATATGAGCAAATTTGGCCCAAAAGAAAATGCCAACTGCAATGGCAACCAAAATGCCAATAAGTGCCAAATGACTCAAGCATAAACACTGTCCACTAGCATATGCATCAATAATATCTCATCCAAGAGAGCATAACACTATCAGTGCATCACCTGTAATGTGTCAAAGCTATCCCACAGCATAAAATAGCATCCATGTGCAAAGCGTCCATAAAAATAGCATCCCACAAGGCAATTTGGGACTATCAACGCATCCAATAAGGACCGCAATGCATCCAAATGGCCTATAAATCATCCAATACAACCCAATGCACACCATGAATGAGCGCACACTGCTCAAACTACAACCACAGTGATCTGCATAAGGTATGCTCAAGAAATCATGGTCCCACGGTAATGACCACTATTGAAAATAGAACCTGAGATGCCTCAAAACATGGGTGCCATTACATAATCGGACTCAACAAGAAAATATGCAAATATCTCTCCTCTGTCGGAACTCCAAAATCCCAACCGATTAGTGAGAAATGGAAGTCAACACTTATCCACTGCCATGTGGCATAAATCTAAGGTTTCAAAACCTTAGAATGAAAAATGCATAACAGAGAGACGAAATCAAATACACAGAGATCTATAACTCTGAGAATCCTCCACCGAATCACGTAAGAATGGACAGGTAGGGGTTTTTGGGCATCCGGAATGCAATGGGATACACGGTTTTGGAAACCGTGGTCTCAATCACTGGGTCTAATACACGGACTGAAAAACGTTTTTGGAAACAGAGCTGTTTGTAAACTCCACCGGAGTGCGAATGATGAGCAACATAGAAGTTTTAGGATCTCCTGACCACCGGAACTGATAGATCTGCAAATGGTTGCTCCAAACTTGAGTTCCAACACCCGGGTACAAAAACGCAGAAACTGACACAGTGAGTCGAAAATCCAATGAAATGATCTCAGATTCAAGAATGAAGGTGTTTCCAAGCTCCTGAAGTGAAGTGGACACCAAAAGCAAGCAATAGTTGCCTCTACAAGCCAATACAGAGTCTCTATCATCGAACGGAACAGGGAAAAGCTCACAAAATGACTTTTTCTTTGAAAACACTTAAGAGGCTCTCAAAACCACTTCGCAAAACCAAAGTGACTTTTTCAAAGGTTCCTCCAAGGTCTCTGCATACTCGGATGCAAGTAAAGTCACCCACAAAGCTTCCCATAGAGCTTCTCCTTCCTCCCACAGAGCTGCTGAGCTTCAAGCATTCACGCACGCTCAGCTAGATCACCCAGGCTCTGATACCAGTTGAGAGTGCTCTCAACGGAAGCAAGAATGGAAAAGGGAGAGAGAGAAACAGAGAGCCACACAAGTTTTGGTAGGTGCAGAACCACCCTAATCTTCTTTTTAATTCATTTATATATGTGTTTGAGTATTGTACATAACCAGGGTAAAGGCACAGTGACCTTTAACCCCCACAATATGTAACGACCTAATTTGTTGATTGCAGTCACGAGTTATTAGTGTGGCTTGAGGTTATATGGTTAGAATGCAACATGGATGGCAATGCTAGCAAGGAGCCAAGGAGTTGAGTTTGGGGAGGAGGCGAAAGGAAGAAGAGGTAGCGGAGGCTGCTCCAATTCTATAGGATATGATGATTAGGGAGATTAGCATTCATTTCTTGGAAATGTTGAGGTGCAAATCCAAAGTCTAGCACTTGTGGCATGTCGTGATATTAAAGCTCCATCAAGATGATGCTGAATCGAGCACAAACTATGGCTGAATTTTGAGCAATAATCTACTATAATCGGCTAATTGAGTTTAAGTATCAATTTTAGGATGATCTTGCTACAAAGAAATCAGTCACAAATCTACAAATTTGCACCAAGTCGTATCCTACTTTCAAACATAGACTCCTTTGCAACATACAATAGAGATCTCAATCTCTCACGAGTTCGTTAAGCAACGAGTGCCAACATGATGTTTGTCTTTGTTGATTTATGAGAATTCGTGGTCAAATTGTGTGATTTCAACTTAAAAATTACTCTCTGATCTTAGAGAACACAAGAGCGTCGTATCCATAGTGTACATCCCATCTATGGACCCCAGACACAAACATGCAACATTCATCAGAGCCAGCTACAATACGCTACTGAGTTCCAATAATATGTATGATGATTGGGTGAGAATCTTTGAATTGACTGATGGAGAAAACTTGGGGAGTTGGAATGTGGTTTCAAGAGGAGTATAAGTAGGAAATTTGGATTTTACAAGAGCCAGTCAAATGAAAAGAGAGTAGACAGAGAACAATTAGCAGGTGCATAAAGGCATGTGTAATGATTTGAGTGATTTGTTGAAACATCAAAGATCAAAAGAGGAGAAAAATTGTAGCCCAAATATGTAGTCACTCAAGAGGAATTTCAATAATTGGGCTCCATGATGGATCTTTCCCTGGACCATCCCGATCTGGTGCCTTAGTTTGATCTAGCTTTGCAAGTTCAGAGGCCCATTGCTTTTGATTCTTTTTACCACCCTTTGCAGAGGTACTCTCATTTGCATGCACAGTGGACAAGGATGGCTTGTATTTGCTCCATGTGTTGAGATATCGAGCTCCACTCGCGATATGCCAGGGTGACTGTTGTGCATTTATGTCACCGACTTGTTAGCTGGAGATGCGGTTGGTACACCGCCCACAAATAATAGCTGGATGACAGCTATCCTTATCTACACTAGTTCGTGGCTCAGTTAGTATGCCACCTTAGTTATTTGAGTTTGGTTTGAGACTCACATATAGGGTTCTTCTATTTCTTTGTATTAGAGTTCTTTTGGCTTTTACAACTAAGAAGAGGAAAACTGTTTTCAGCCTCCACCTTTGTGTGTATTCCCCCATTGTGAATGTGAAAAAGCCTCAAGTGAGACTCCTTCCCTCTCTCCCACTATCTTCACATGGTATCAGAGCCTTGTTCATGGTAAGGAGCTCAAGAAAGCAAGCCAAGTTCGTGGTGTCCTGGTAAGAGGACCAGTGTTGCTTTCCTATTTCGAGTTTGGGAGCAAATCTCTGCAGGTAGCACAGCCAGAAGTGCAGGAGTGCACTGTTTCAGATTGAGACGCCCTTCGCGGTGTGGTGAGAGCGCAGTATATGCCATTTCAGGGCCCGTTTTGGAGGCGGAAGTTCTACGCAGGCACTCAAAAAAAGGCCCTGTTTTTGTTGTGCGACCACTACTCGGCTAGTCGGTGAAAAGTTGCCGCAGAAATTGCATCATATGCCTGTGCAGAGATTTTGGGAGTTGCAGATTCATGCTTGTTGCCTGTTCATGCAAAATCGTCACTAGGAAGTGACTGTGTGGTAAAATACCACTTTCGTCAGTTTTGCAGATCTGCCCGTGTGAGGCAAAAGCTGTGTTTTTGCAGTGACAGAATATTTTGCAGTGTTCTGTAATGGCATCTGATTGTCTTTCACAGATTGTCACTGAAAAGCTTGACAAGAACAACTTCCAGGCATGGAAGTTTAGAATGACGAATTTCTTGATGGGAAAAGGCTATTGGGAGTTCATTACAGGAAATGAAGAAGAACCGGTTCTTCCTAATGTTCCCAGTCAACAGGAAATGCAGGCATTCAAAGGATGGCATGAGAGAGCCAGGAAGGTTATGTACTGGCTGTCTATCAGTATTTCGGACTCCATGATTGTGCATATTCAGGATGCAAGTACGCCAAAGGTGGCATGGGATACTTTGGCTAAAATGTACAGCACAAATACGCAGGCCAGGAAAATGCAACTCAAACAGGAGTTGCATAATGTGCAGAGAGAAAACATGAGCATCAATGACTACCACATGAAGGTGAAGAAAATTGTGGATGCACTTGCTTCCATTGGGTCGCCAGTGGATGATGACGATTTGGTTTCTGTGACCTTGAATGGTCTAGGAAAGGATTATGCACAGTTCCATGCACAGTTCCAGACATCCATTGCCGTCCGTGAAAAATTTTCTGATTTTGAGGAGCTGATTGCTCTTCTAATTTCTGAAGAGCAGAGAAATGGTGGTGCATCTTCTTCAGCAGGAACTTCAAAAGAAACTGTCTTCTACTCAAATGCTGGCAGAGGTAGAGGCAGAGGTAGAGGAGGCCGATCTGCAGGCCGTGGTAGAAATCAGAATATGCAGCAAACGCAAGAAAACCAGTCCTATGCAGGAGGACGTGGTAACTCTAGAGGCAGGGGGAGCCAAAGAGGCCGTGGTGGATGGCAGAGAAGCCAAAATGCAAACAGCAATGTTGAATGCTACTATTGTGGCAAAATGGGTCATATGGCTAAGGACTGCTATAAAAAGCAGAATGACATTATGAGTGGAAAATTGCAGCAAGGCAATTATGCATCTTCTAGCAGGCAGGGTGATGACAGAAATGAGCATCTATTTATGGTGCAGCATATGACCAATTCTGTGACAAGTGCAGAAGAACAAAATGATGTGTGGTATGTTGACTCAGGTGCGTCAAACCACATGACAGGTCATACTGAATGGATGCAAGATGCAAGGAAGATGGAAAAGCCAGGATTTGTGGAGACTGGTGATGATACTGCACATCCTATTGTGCAGATTGGCAAAATTCCTTTGTCTATGCAGGATGGGAAAAAGAAATACTTGTCTGATGTATTTCATGTCCCGAACATCACTAAGAACCTGGTTTCTGTTGGTCAGATGGTTGAGCAGGGCTTGCAGGTCAGATTTAATCCTCATGGATGCTTTGTTGAGGATATGAAAAATAATGGTCACTTGATAGCAAAAGGAAAGAAGAAGGGCAGGATGTTTACGTTGGATGCGGACATGCCTAAATTGAGTGCAGCAATGTTTGCACATGGGACCGGTGTAGTTGCAGATATTGATATCTGGCACAAATGCATTGGTCATGTTAATATACAGCGACTTAAATCAATGCAAGCCCAAAATATTGTTGCAGGATTGCCTAAATTCAAGGTTGCAGAAATGCACAAGGTTTGTGAAGCCTATCAATTTGGAAAACAGGCAAGGAAACCTTTTCCTAGGCATGTTCAAGAGAGTAAAAAGCCATTGGAATTAATCCACTCTGATGTGTGGACTACAAAAGCTACATCTATTGGAGGCTGTCACTATTTTGTCACATTTATTGATGACTTCAGTAGAAAACTGTGGGTGTATTTTATGAAAAAGAAAAGTGGAGTGTTTGGGCACTTCAAAGTTTTCAAAGCTATGGTGGAAAAAGAAATAGGCCTGCAAATAAAATGCCTAAGGTCAGATGGAGGGGGAGAGTACCTCTCAAATGAGTTTGCAAGGTTCTTGCAGGAGCATGGTATAAAGCAGCAATATTCATGCAGTCATACCCCACAGCAAAATGGAATTGCAGAAAGGAAAAACAGGCATATTGGAGAGGTATCTCGGGCTATGCTAAATGAAAAAGATCTACCAGATTATTATTGGGCTGAAGCAGTTGCTACAGCAGTCTATATAATGAACAGGACTCCCACTGTAGCAATACATGGCATGATGCCAGAGGGGATGTATACTGGTAGGAAACCAGATATTTTTCATTTGAAGATTTTTGGTTGCATTGCCTATGTCCATGTGCCAGATGAGTTGAGGTCCAAGTTGGATCCAAAAGCTGAGAAGTGCGTCTTTATTGGTTATTCTCTACAGCAGAAAGGGTATAGATGCTATAACCCTTCTACACGCAAGTTCACAGTGAGCAGAGATGTTGTTTTTGATGAGATGAGCAGATGGTATAAACTAGTAAATGTGATGATTGATGTAGATGCACAAAATGGTAATGCTGCACAGAATGCACAGCAGCAATCACAAAATATCAGTGGACCTGGAGTGTCCTCTACCAGTGGTTCACATACTTCGCCATGGACAGGCAGATTGAGATCAGGAGAATCCCCTCAAAGCAATGCAGAGAGTGGTACGCAGGTATCACAAAAAGGAAAAGAGAAGTTAGATCAGCCCATGTTTGATGTGAATGCAGGTCACTCTTATGTGGATGGTGAATCCAGTGGCTCAGAGCAGAGCATTGATGATGAGTTGGGTATTCCTTCTGTTGTTACACCTGGAGTAAGGAAGACCAGGGATGTTTTGAGAGCACCTGGAAGTGAGCCTATTTTGCGCAGGTCTACCAGGGTTAGGTATCCTGTGGATAGGCTGAAATATGATGGATTTACAGCCATTCACTATGCCTATATGGTCAAAGTGATACAGGAACCAGAACCCACTTCTTTTGAGCAAGCCATAGGAAATGAAAAATGGGAGAAAGCCATGGATGAAGAAATGGATGCCTTGGATGCTAATGCTACATGGGAATTGGTGCCTTTGCCTAAAGGCAAGAATGCAATTGGCTGTAAGTGGGTTTATAAGATCAAGCACAATGCAGATGGTTCTGTGAATAGATACAAGGCAAGATTAGTTGTCAAGGGGTATGCACAGACATATGGAATTGATTATGAAGAAACTTTCAGCCCGGTTGCAAGGATGGCAACCGTAAGAGCAGTCATTGCTATGGCTGCATCAAAGGGATGGTCTTTACATCAGATGGATGTAAAGAATGCCTTCTTGCATGGTGATTTGCAAGAAGAGGTCTTTATGGAGCAGCCAGCAGGTTATGTTCATGCTATTCATCCTGAGTTTGTTTGAAGGTTGAAGAAAGCCTTGTATGGCTTGAAGCAAGCACCTAGAGCATGGCCTGACAAGATAGGATAGTATCTTGTCACTATTGGCTTTCAGATTTCCAAGGCAGATTTCTCACTCTATGTGAGAAAAACAGAGAAAGGGATTATGCTGCTTGTCATTTATGTTGATGATTTGATCATCACAGGTGATAGTGATGAAGATATCCTTCATGTGAAAATGCTATTGAAGTAGCAGTTTGAGATGAAGGATTTGGGAGAGCTGCGTTATTTCTTGGGCATTGAGGTGATTAGATCACCAAGTGGGATACAGCTCTTGCAGAGGCAGTATGGATTGGACATGTTGTCCAAATATGGGATGACAGGCTGTAAGCCTATTTCAGTTCCTTTGGAGCAGAATGTGAAGCTGAGCGCAGATGCAGGTGAGCTTCTAGAAGACCCTACTATGTACAGACGCATAGTAGGAAGTTTGATTTACATGACTATTACCAGGCCAAATTTGAGCTATGCTGTTGGGTTGGTAAGTCAGTTTATGCAGGCTCCAAGGAAACCGCATTTGGATGCGGCTAGACGCATACTCAGGTATGTGAAGTCCACATTGCAGTATGGACTATTTTATGAGGCTGGGGTTCAGATACAGTTGCATGGATACACTGATGTTGATTGGGCTGGTAGTGTTTCTGATAGACGATCTACCAGTGGATATATGTTCTCTTTTGGGAGTGTTGCAGTCACTTGGAGCAGCAAGAAACAGCCTATAGTTGCCTTGTCGAGCACAGAGGCTGAGTACAGGGGTGCAGCAATGGCTGCATGTGAGGTAGCTTGGTTGCATAAGCTACTCTATGATATGCATCAGTCTACAGATGCATCAGTCTCTATGATATGCATCAGTCTATAGATGGGCTAGTTGTCATTTATTATGACAACATGAGCAGTATACACTTGGCAAAGAACCCAGTCTTTCATGCCAGAACAAAGCACATTGAGGTGCATTATCATTATGTGCGGGAGAAGGTTTTACCAGGTCTTATTGATCTAGTTTATGTCAGCACAGAGGATCAAGTAGCTGACATATTCACGAAAGCATTGGGCGCAGAGAAGCGCAAGTTCAGAGACCTGCTTGGTGTGCAGGAATTGGGATTGAGCTCGAGGGGGAGTGTTGAAATATCGAGCTCCACTCGCGATACACTCGCGATATGCCAGGGTGACTGTTGTGCATTTATGTCACCGACTTGTTAGCTGGAGATGCGGTTGGTACACCGCCCACAAATAATAGCTGGATGACAGCTATCCTTATCTACACTAGTTCGTGGCTCAGTTAGTATGCCACCTTAGTTATTTGAGTTTGGTTTGAGACCCACATATAGGGTTCTTCTATTTCTTTGTATTAGAGTTCTTTTGGCTTTTACAACTAAGAAGAGGAAAACTGTTTTCAGCCTCCACCTTTGTGTGTATTCCCCCATTGTGAATGTCAGAAAGCCTCAAGTGAGACTCCTTCCCTCTCTCCCACTATCTTCACACCATGTGCCACATTAAACATACATTTAATAGTCTTGAGGTCAGCAGCTAAATGTCATTCTACATGGTAGGATCCATAGGCCTCAACTTCAAGTAGCTCACCATTGTTATGACCTTTGATCACACTTGGGATATCGGTTTGGTCAAAAAACCACTTCAAATTTGAATGTGACTCTTTCGGCACCTGCAAAAAAAACTCACATGTTATTTCAAAATATTCTAAGTATTTTTGCATTATTGCATTAAAATACAAATTTCCATCATACCTCAAAGGCAGCCAACCACCAAATCTCATGTTCTGATTGCACACTGCAGTGTCTTCCATCATCAAGCTCAACTTCAAGGTCCAGTATTCTATTCATCATTGTCAAACTAATTTTGACCTTTGACCACCTCACTTTCATCAAGCTTTAGTACAATCTTCAAAGTACCATTGTATTCTTCCATAGGCATATCATAAACCTTCACCATGTCTTGTAGAACTCTTCGAACATCCATCACAAAGTTATTATTGACTGTCAATTCCAATTCTTTTGTCTCTCCAGCCTTTGTTTTCAAAGTTAGTGTACTACACACATGTTGGGGCTCACCGACTAAATCAAGTACGCCCAAATTGAGTGCATGCCCGGCCTTATCTCAACATCAGTCGGTTTAGGAAGCGGGGCTTTAACTTTTTCTCCCACAGAAAGACTGTGGGGGTTAAAGGTCACTGTGCATTTACCCCGGTTATGTACAATACTCAAACACATATATAAATGAATGAAAAAGAAGATTAGGGTGGTTCTACACCCACCAAAACTTGTGTGGCTCTCTATTTTTCTCTCTCTCTCTTCCGTTCTTGCTTCTATTGAGAGCACTCTCAACTGATATCAGAGCCCGGGTGATCTAGCTGAGCGTGCGTGAATGCCTGGAAGCTCAGCAGCTCTGTAGGAGGAAGGAGAAGCTCTATGGGAAGATTTGTGGGTGACTTTACTTGCATCCGAGTGTGTAGAGACCTTGGAGGAATCTTTGGAAAAATCACTTTGGTTTTGTGAAGTAGTTTTGAGAGCCTGTTAAGTGTTTTCAAAGAAAAAGTCGGTGTCCACTTCACTTCAAGATCTTGGAAACACCTTCATTCTTAAATCTGGGATCATTTCATTGGATTTCTGACTCATTGTGTCAGTTTCTGCGTTTTTCTGCCCGGGTGTTGGAACTCAAGGTTGGAGCAACCATTTGGAGATCTGTCAGTTCCGGTGGACTCAGGAGGTTCTAAAACTTCTATGTTTCTCATCATTCGCACTCTGTTGGAGTATATAAACAGCTCTGTTTCCAAAAACGTTTTTAAGTCCGTGTGTTGGACCCAGTGATTGAGACCACGGTTTCCAAAACCGTCTGTCCCATTACGTTCCGGATGCCCAAATACCCCTACCTATCAGTTCTTGCATGATTCGGTGGAGTATTTTCAGAGTTATAGATCTCTCTGTATTCGATTTCATCTCTCTATTATGCATTTTTCATTCTAAGGTTTTGAAACCTTAGATTTATGCCACATGGTAGTGGATAGGTGTTGACTCCCATTTCTCACTCATCGGTTGGGATTTTGGAGTTCCGGCAGAAGAGAGATATTTGCAAATTTTCTTGCTGAGTCCGATTATGCAATGGCGCCCATGTATTGAGGCATCTCAGGTTCTATTTTCAATAGCGGTCATTACCGTGGGACTATGATTTCTTGAGCATACCTTATGCAGATCACTCTGGTTGCAGTTTGAGGAGTGTGCGCTCATTCATGGTGTGCATTGGGTTGCAGTGGATGATTTATAGGCCATTTGGATGCATTGCAGTCCTTATTGGATGCGCCGATAGGCCCAAATTGCCTTGTGGGATGCTATTTTTATGCACGCTTTGCACATGGATGCTATTTTATGCTGAGGGACAGCTTTGACACATTGTAGGTGATGCACTGATACTGCTATGCTCTCTTGGATGAGATATTATTGATGCATATGCCAGTGGAAAGTGTTTATGCTTGAGTCATTTGGCACTTATTGGCATTTTGGATTGCCATTGTAGTTGGCATTTTCTTTTGGGCCAGATTTGCTCATATGGATGCATAGTACATGCACATGAGTCAGCTGCATCTTTTGATGCTTTGAGCTTTGAGTTTTGGTGATATTTCACTCTATTGTGGCATACACATTTGGGTGCACCTGGTATTTGGTGTGATTCTCTCTTACAGGCACTAGCATTTGGGATTTTGCTTTATTTGCATTATGGCATCCTCTTCCATGTCTGAAAAGGAGTTTTTCAGCATTAAAAAGTTTGATGGGACAAACTTTTCTTTGTGGAAAGAACAAATAAGGGATGTGCTTATTCAAAAGAAGCAGATTAAACCCTTGGTAGGGATTGAAGCTAAGCCTACAAATATTCCTAAGGATGATTGGAATGAGTTGGATGCATTAGCAAAATCCACTATTAGACTTCATCTTGTAGAGTCAGTTTATTTCACAGTAGTAAATGAGCAGACTATAGAAGATTTGTGGAAGAAACTATGTGCCACTTATGAAAAGGAAACTGCCTCTAATAAAGTTTACCTCATGAAGAGGTTGTTTGAGCTGCAGATGAAGGAAGGGGTCTCCATTGCTTCTCACTTGAATGAATTCAATATTATTTTCAGCCAGCTTCAGGCTCAAAAGATGAATTTTGATGCGGAGACTAAGGCAATATTTCTCTTATGTTCATTGCCATCATCATGGGATACCTTCCATACAGCTGTCAGTAACTCTGCACCTGGTGGAGTACTGAAATTTAATGATGTTGTGGGTAGCTTGTTGGCCGAGGAGATTAGATGGAAGTCTATGGACGTGGCAACAAGCAGGATGCAGCCTTAAATGTGCAAAGGGGCAGATCACACTTCAGGAGGAAGTCCCAAGAAAGAGGGAAGTCTCGTAGCAAATTTAGGGCACGGAACATTGAGTGTTACCACTATGGCAAGAAGGGCCATATGAAAAAGGATTGCTACAAGCTGAAAAGAGAGCAAAAGGATAAGAAAAAGAATGCAAATTGGGGTGCAAATCAAAAGGAAGACAGTCCAAGGGAGGACAAAGGAAAAGTGAAGATCGAGGAGATTAATGCAGTCACACATGATAGTGACAATGACGTTTTCTTCATGTCTAGTTTATCTACAGAGTTGCTTACCACTTCAAATGATGCATATTCCCAGGATTGGATTTTGGATTCTGGTGCTTCATTCCATGTTACTCCCCATAGGGAATGGTTCTCCACTTATGACACTGGAAAGGCAGGTTGTGTGCATCTTGGAAATGACTATGCATGTGACATAGTGGGAGTAGGTGACATAAAGTTTTCTTTTGCAAATGGGTCTGCATTTATTTTGAAACATGTGAGACGTGCCTCAGTTGACCAAGAGTCTTTTTTCAGTGGGTCAGCTAGATGATGCTGGTTTTCACACCACTTTTGGCTTTCAGAGTTGGAAAATTCAGAAGGGCTCTACGCTTTTGGCCAGGGGTGCCAAGTGTGGGACTTTGTATCCCTTACATGTATTAGGGGTATTTGATCATGTTGTTGCAATAACCGAGCAACCAAGCACTTCTTTGTGGCATTGCAGGTTGGGGCACATGAGCCAGAATGGAATGAAACTCTTATGCTGTTTGGGTTATATACCGCATTTGAGTTTCTCTGATTTTGAATTTTGTGAGTACTGTCTCTATGGGAAGCAGAATAAATCAGCCCATAAAAGAAGGGGAAAGAAAGAGTTTGAAAAGCTTGATTTGGTGCATTCAGACATATGTGGTCGCATGCCTACACGATCATTAGGCGGGGCTGAATACTATGTGACATTCATTGATGATGCAACTAGGAAAGTGTGGGCTTATGCTATAGCTCGAAAGAGTGATTTGTTCCAGGTATTTCAGAAATGGCTAGCCTTGGTTGAGAATCAGTCAGGTAGAACGATTAAACACCTACGGACTGACAATGGTGGAGAGTATCTCTCTCATGACTTTCAACATTTGTGTGAGACACGTGGGATTAAGAGGGAGCTCACATCCCCTCATACTCCAAGCAAAATCCAGTTGCAGAAAAGATGAACCGTACCATTCAAGAAAGGTTGCAATGCATGATTTCCAATGCAAGTCTTTCTGGTGGTTTTTGGGCTGAGGCAATGAAGACTGCAGTGCATGTGATCAATAGATCATCTAGTAAGAGTTTGGATGGTGGTATTCCTGAAGAGGCATGGAGTGGCAAGAAGCCCTCTTACTCTCATTTGCGTATATTTGGGTGTGAGGCATATGCACATGTGCCAAAAGAGCGTCGAAAGAATCTAGATCCTAAGTCTAGGAAATGCATCTTTCTGGGTTATGGTGAAACTGGAGAGATGGGCTATCGTCTCTGGGATCCAGAAGCAAAGAAGATCATACGCAGCCATGATGTAGTTTTCAATGAGAAGAAGATGCATAAGGCACCCATGAGGGATGTAGAAATGAGGAGAATCACTTTCCATGATGTGAATCCACCTGCATATGTTGAGAGACAGCAAGTTGTCCATGCACCAAATGTGCAAGAAATGGCACCACCAAGTACTCCCATAGGTATACAATCAAGGGTAGATGATGGATATCTATTGCTGGAAATGATGAGCCAAATGTGGCTGATATGCAGGTGGGCAGCAAGCTGAAATGCTCTTGAGAAAATCATCTAGTGTCTCTAGACCGCCTGATAGGTTTGTTCCAGGAATAGACTATGTGATGCTTACTAATTGTGGGTGGCCTTCTTGCTACAGA
This sequence comes from Dipteris shenzhenensis, assembly GCF_047967505.1. NCBI lineage: Eukaryota > Viridiplantae > Streptophyta > Polypodiopsida > Gleicheniales > Dipteridaceae > Dipteris > Dipteris shenzhenensis. The sequence continues at coordinate 46,208,339 of NC_141614.1, forward strand.
GAGGCTATGATGCATGAGGATCAACGCAAGTGCGAGTATGCTATGCAATCAGAGATGAGTTCACTTATGAAGAATAAGCCTTGAGACTTGGTTTCTTTGCCACATGGAAAAAAAGCATTGCCATGTAAATGGGTCTACAAAATGAAGGTCACAGGTGATGATGTGCCTAGGTACAAGGCCGGGGAAGAGCATTTTCTGAGCGAAATCTTCCGAGCGTCCGAGCGAAGGAAAAAAAAAAGCTTCCAACTATGCATAAATATGGCAAAAATCGATCAGAAGAAAACATAGTTTCACTTAGAAATATGCAAAGTATTATAGCAATGCCTATTTTATACAAAAATCTTTAGGTGAATCTTTAGGAGTGGTGAGAGCATAATGGGATGGCTTTTGAAGAAACCCACATGTAGAGTAGACTTCTCTATGAAAATTCCCTTATGATCCTTCTTACAACTTTTACTTAATAGGGGGTGACATTGAAAACCCTCTCTCAACCTATCTTCATGAAAGGGTTTCTTCAAAGAAAACTCATTGAAGCAAGCCATCTAGGTAGTTTCGCCAGCGAAACCCCTTTGAAGTAGGTCTTCGCCAGCGAAACTACCTTGGACATCACTTTTAAAAGTGACATAACTTTCACATCCAATGTCCAAATATAGTCATTCAACCACTCAAATTGATCGGAACACCCCCTTTGAGCACATCTATGGAGTTATATTTTGGAAAATCTTGCATATATTATATTAAATATTACATGTATTTTATGAGAGTGATATATAAGCCCAAGTTAATACTTATTTATAGTAATTTAAACTTCTTTAGAAACATGTCCATAAATATCTTGTTATTTATGCTATAAAAACACTAAAAAGACATTGCCATATGATATAAATGTGTTAATAAGTAATTACCTATGCATAGTATTATTACATTCAGAGTGATTATGAGGGATGTTTCTTAAAGGAATCAACACTTTTTTAAGGTAATAACAGGGGTACAAAGGGATGTCTCTAAATAAGAAATTTATGTTGTGTAAAAATGAATGAGTGACTAGTCTGTATATTTTTATGATAAAGGGATCTAGTTCTGGTGAAAGTAAAAGTGTAAAAACCATATTTCCTAAAGAAATACATTTTTTTAAATCTCTTGAAAAACACGCTCGGATAAACATACTCATAGGTTTTTGCTCGTAAAATTGACGCAACCGTACAAGGCCCGTTTGGTCGCTAAAGGGTTCAAGCAAGAGAAGGGTGTGGACTTTGATGAGATATTCTCTCCAGTTGTGAAGATGACCACACTTCGATGCATGCTTGGACTAGTGGCATCAGAGGATATGGAGCTTATGCAGATGGATGTCAAGACAGCTTTCTTGCATGGGGATTTGCATGAGGAAATTTACATGGTGCAACCGAAAGGCTTTGAAGAAAAGGGCAAAGAGCATTTAGTTTGCAAGCTGAAGAAGAGTCTCTATGGTCTTAAGCAAGCGCCTAGAGAATGGTATTAGAAGTTTGATGCTTTCATTCGGTCCCAGGGTTTTAGAAGGAGTAAAATTGATCACTGCCTCTACACTAAAAGGGCTAAGGATAATAGCCTGATAATCTTGGCACTATATGTGGATGATATGCTATTGGCTAGCAAGAATACTTATGAGCTAGATGCATTAAAGGCCAAGTTGCATGAGGCCTTTGATATGAAGGATTTGGGACTTGCAAGTCATATTCTTGGTATGCACATCACGCCTGATCGGAGTAGGAAACTACTTTGGCTTTCACAAAAAGAGTATGTTACAAAAGTATTGCAGCATTTCAATATGGAGGGGGGGAAGGCACTGAGTACTCCATTGCCTCCACATGTGAAACGGAGTCATACAGATAGTCCCAAATCAGATGAGGAAAGGGCCATGATGGCCAAGGTTCCTTATGCATCAGCAGTTGGGAGTCTTATGTATGCTATGATAGCTACTAGACCAGACATTGCATTTGCAGTGGGAGTTGTTAGCCGGTATATGGCTAATCCAAGGAGGCATTGGGAGGCAGTTAAGTGCATCATGAGGTACATGAAGGGTACCAAGGAGATGTGCATCTGCTTTGGTAGAGGAGACATGTGTGTACTTGGGTACACAGATTCAGACTATGCAGGGCATGTGGATAGTAGGAGATCCACTTCTAGTTATGTGTTCACCTTTGCAGGTGGTGTAGTGTCGTGGATGTCTCGTGCACAGAAGTGCGTTGCTTTGTCTACCACAGAGGCTGAGTATGTTGTAGCCACAGAGGGTTGCAAGGAGGCTATATGGCTTGATCGGCTAGTGGGAGATTTGGGGATTCATACAGGTGTACCGACATTGCATAGTGATTCCATGAGTGCTATTCAGCTAGCACGGAATCCGGTCTTTCATGCAGAGACCAAACACATTGAGGTCAGGTACCATTTCATCAGGGAGGTACTTGAGGACAAGCACATAGAGCTTGTCAAGGTTCATACAGATGATAACCCTGTAGATATGCTAACGAAGAGTCTACCTAGTCAGCGGTTTGAGTATTGTCGTGTATTAATGGGCATCGGATAGTATGCTAGTGACCACTTTTCTTGGGTATTTCATCCATTGGACGCAATTTCCTCTTACGTAGTCTTGGACCCATTGAAGTATCCTTCATGAATGATAATGTTTTCTCTAACTTCTTGATCTCATCCTTCAAAGCTGTGTTTTGCATCTGTAAGTGAATTGCATTTATAGTGCTCTCTCCCAATTGAGCATCTAATGTTTGAACCTTTACGTGTAATTCTTGATTTTTCTTCTCTATGCCATCATATGCAGACATTTGAACACTTGTAGCTTGCATAGATGATACCAAATGTTGATTCCAAGCCTCCAACATTGCGATCCTTTTGTCTCTTTCATTAAGCAAAGATTGATATTGGCTGGCTGTGAAGGCTACTTGCTCCATGACCAATCAACCTTTGACAATATCCTAACAAACCATTCTCACCCTTACATAGAAACTTTATTAAGCTGGTCAATCCATGGAATTGAGAAGTCTGACAAGTTTGTGGATCTACTAGATAGATTTTTCCTTCTAGCCACAAATCCATATGTGCGCTTCCTTGATTTCGAAGAGCTACTAAATCACTTTCACTTGCTAAGGAGGATTCATTTCTCTTTAAAAATGGTGCATTCTCTACATCTATTTGAAAATGGATACCCACCTTTTTTTATTTCAAGTGGCTTGCATGATTTCATGCACTTTCCACCTAATATAATATAACATTGACATTAATAGATAATATACAATCATGACATGTTTCAGAAAAGTATCAAACCAAGAAAAAATGAAAACCCCAATTGCATGAAAAATCTAATGATTGAAATTATAAATTCAAAAAAACATTTACTTATCTCATGAAACATTATTAAACTATGTGAATGAACAATACCTCACAGGAATCTTTGAAGAAAAAACGTGATCAAACTTGTCCTCCTCAATGGTCCCTCTTGTAATCCAGGATGCTAAAATTGATGGATTTTTCTCCAATACTAATTATATGCTTCCAAACAACTCCAAATCTATTTCTAACCATCTTTTGTAAAAAAACTCAATAGTAAGAGTGTATCTTTTAAAACCAAAAAATCTTTCTTCCTATTTTAATCATGTATTAAAAGAAAACAACAAAATTACCAAAACAAACTACAAATTAGCTGCTTCTTCAAAGTTGCATCATAAAATCTCATTATTTTCATTGTCTTGCATTGTTCAAAAGGTTTTCTCACCTGAATCTCCATGCAAGTTGCTCTGATAGACCTTGATTTGAGTTGAAAACTAAAAACATTCTAAAACTACATGAATGAACAGTACCTGATTCTTGGAGCAAGATTCTTTGAAAGAAAAATGTGATCAAACTTGTCCCTCCCAGTGGTCCCAAATGTGTTCCAGGATTGATGAAGTTGATGGTTCTTTCTTCAAAAAAAATTATATGCTCCCAAACATCTCGAAATCTATTTCAAGTAATATTCTATAGAAAACCATTAATAGTAAGAGTGAAAAAGACTCATTTCTCCTGGAATTTCTTAAAAAACAAACAAATTTTTCAATGTTTTCAAACCATGAAATAAAACAAAACAACACTACACAAAATGAACTATGAACTAACTGTCTCTTCAAAGTTACATCATTAACAAACAAATATCATCATAATCACTCTATTGCATTGTTCCAAAGATTATCTCACCTAAACCTCCATACAAGCTGTCTGGATGGACCCAAACCTTCACAAATGGTTTGAAATCATGCACCCTTAGAGATTGCAGTAGGGAAAGTAACTAGTATTGAGACATGGGCAAAAGAAAGATTGATTCTCATGCATCAGCAACTGCAATGCCTGAAAGTCAATCTTCTTTGATCCTTTCTCAAAGAATATCGTCCAGTAGCTCCTTCTAAGCTGCAAACACCTTGCATCATTCATGGCTCGCTCAGAACATTGATTGCCTTGTCTTCTTGAATGAAATGATTTCAGATCATGGGAGAATCTCAGATGAGAGAGGAAGTGGTGAGATTTGAAGGAGAATCGCCCAAAATAGAGAAAGAAGAAGGTAGGTTAAATCTCATTCAAAATCCTTGAATGTTTTGAAAGAATGAGGGTGAAATGGGAGGGAAATACAAGTAGAGAAGAGAAGTGACGAGATTTTGGTGTGAGAGTCCATCCCATGAGAGGGAGAATAGAGAAAGAAGCTTCCCGCCGCTCAAGAGCCAGCAGGAAAAAGAGGGCTAGAGCAAAGGAAAATTCAAAATGGTGCTCAAAAATGAGGGAAAAGCAAGAGGAATGAGAGAGAATGAAAGGAGTGTGGTAGTTGGATGGGAGGATTTGGTTTCAGGTCAAATGGTTCAAGTTTGGTTGAGAAACTAGGTTTCTCAATTTGGTTATAGTTAAAAAACGTGATGGGAGAGTTGAGGCAACAAGTGGGTGCTCCACCTCATTGTTTGGGCCATTGAATAAAGAAATAGAGAAGTCAGGCCACTTCCAATATTATATTGCCCTCCACCAGCCAATATTCTATTGGGTTTTATTCACCTTATTCTTCATGTCACCAGCTCAAGGGCTCCCTTACAAAGCCCTTTTTGAATCTAAATTTTTTGTAATGGGGGAACGAGGGAGGGAGAGGAGAATAGGATAGGGAAGATGGATATGGAGAAGAATAGGGAGAGGGACTGAGGAGCAAGAAGCCATAGAGGAGAAAGGGATGAGAGGAATTTCACAAAGGAAAGAGCATGATGAACATAAAAAACACTCTTGAAAGAAGAGAAAGCTTGTATTCCTCAAGCTTGCAAGTAGCCAACTAAAGACTAAATTTTGTCTTTTGGCATTTTATACAAGCCAACTTTGAAGGGAGGGCCAACCCTATGCTCTCACTCCTCTTCCTACCATTCTAGTATCTTATTCTCAGTATTACAAAGTTCATGGGCGCATTGTGCATATTTACAAGAGTTTGTAGGAAGGCATAAAATGTAACAATGTTAACCTAGGTAGTACATGCACCCCTTCCTACAGTTGATTCATCCTTGGATCAAGATATTCAAACTAGACCGAAAGTTTGTGTTGTCTAGATGCTCTCTGGATGAGGGAATGCCAATTGAGTAGTCATTAAGAGATTTGACAAAATAAAATTGTGGCTCCTAGAAATGAGCATCATGAATGTCCTCAAAATTTCATATGTGATGATCATGAAGGTTGCGCACTCAGAGACCAAGGGGGGGGGGGCACTATGTAAAATCTCCGGATAGCACGTGCAATCAAGGGGTATTAAAAAAAACCCCAACTTGGAGATTTTTGTAACCTATATACACCCCTTCTATAAACTTTGAGATAGTTAAAGTATCCCTTGTGTATGAATATTTTGACTTTTTAAAATAAAAAACCCCTTATGTATGTATATTTTCTATAACTCCATAAAAATATAAAACCTCTTTCGTTGATCGCACGTGCTATCTAACATATTTCTTAGTGACCGGGACTCAGAGGTACATGTGGATTAGGAGGTGCCCTCAGTAAGCTTGAAGACTAACTCATGGCAGATATTTAATTGGCATTACTACTACAATTGGAGATCTTGTGGGGATATCCCACAAAAAAATGATAAGTAGTAGTTGGAAAAAGTGAACTGAAGCAAGGACAACTATAGGATCAAGAACTATTGCATACATGTTGATAAAAGTTTGTATTTGATATGTGAGACCGTAGATAATGGTGACCTTTTCAAAGTCAAAGCATGGGAAATTATAGCCCACATTAGGGTTGCTTTCTTGAATCTAGAAGAATAGACTCCATTTCCAATGGCAATGGAGAGGCATATAGGTTGGGTGGACATGATTGTCCCTGTAGGCATTGCGGTACATTTGCCAATATCTCAGCTACATAAAACAAGGAACCTACCACGTTGGTTGCACTCCAACATCAGGTGGCTCTACAGTAGTGCCTCTCCAACACATCCGCCAATGAGCCACAACGTCCCTACAGCCAACTCCGTTAGGCCTCCATTCTACTCCGGAATGAGCTGACTTGAGAATCCTTGCTCCTCTGCTACAATGCATCATCTAGGTTCTCTACATCCTCTCAATTTTCATCAATAGAATGCTCATCAAAACTGTTCCCACAGCCGGTGACAAGCATGATGAAGCAAAGGGCAACAAGGGCCATAAGAATTCCATCTAGTCCCAGCCTTTGACGCTCCAAGCACGAGCGGATTCCATCCAATGGGCCAAAATCTCCAACCCACCGCTTCACGAATGGCCAAGCTTCCGCCCTCAATTCCAATCTCCAGCCCACGGCTTCATGAATGGCCAATCTTTTGCCCTCAATGCCAAGCTTCAATGAGTGATGCCAAGATTCCTCGCTCAACACTTGTGTAGAAGCCTCCATCCATGAAACCGATCCAATGCGAGCCCATGCTTGCAAGATGCCACCAACTCATAGACGGCTAGACTCTCCATCAAAAATGAGCCAAGCTGCTCCCCGACTCCTGGCATACAATGGCTCTCCAGCCTTTGATGGCCATGCTTTTCTGCCCATGTAAAGTGAGTAGCGAGTTCCTTGGCAAGCCAAGGTGCCTACACGACATCTGCATCAAAGGCTTCGATCGAGCAACGGCTCCTGCACGTCTCCAATGCCATCGAATGAGGTCTTATGACACATCACCTTTTGTTGAGAGAATCTCATGGAGATTGTATCAGCATCTTCTACTATGCGGTAGGAACCCATACCTCGGTACTTTAGCTTGCATTTAGTATTACGGACGTTATAGGAGTGCCAAATCTCCTTCTGCTAGGTCCGTGTTCTTGAGGTTGCAGTCGAACCACTTTTTCCATCGGGCCTTTTCTACCTAGAGAGAGTAGGCTGCACGCAACCTTGTCTCTTCTAGCTTTTCGAGGTCAACTAGCTGCTCTACTAGCGCATTCTCTATGAGTCTTTCCTTAATGGTAAGACAAAGGCTAGGCACTACATACTCCATTGGCATTACTACCTCCACCCCGAAGGCTAGGTTGAAGGGGGTACAGTGCGTGGCCACTTTGTAGGAGGTCCTGTAGGCCCATAACACTGCTATGAGCTTATGCTCCCAGTCGGTACAACTGGCTGCTACTATATAGGTGATGATCTTAAAGCACATTTTATTGGAGCTCTTGGCCAAAAGCCATTTGCCCTAGGATAGTATGGCATTAACTTCCTATGTATGATCATAAACTCACTAGTCAGGATTGCTGTCGTTTCGTTGAGAAAGTGAGTTCCTCGGTCGCTGACTAACACCAATGGACATCTAAACTTCGTAATGGCTTAAAATATAAGAACTTGGCAGTGGATCTCGCATCGGCCTTCATCATGGCTCTTCCGTCTACCCACTTGGTGAAGTGATCAATGGCCAAGATGATGTATCTGGCCCCGGTTCCCTTAGTTGCTGGGCTTATGGTTCCAATGAAATCAATGCCCCATTTTTCAAAGGGTTGATCAGTCAGGATTCCGGTCAAGGGCATCATGTCTTCCTTGTGTGGGATTTGGATACACTGGCAGGGGTCACATCGTTTGATGAATTTGGCCACATCTCCAAAGAGTGTCGACCACCAAAGACCAGCTTGTAGCACTTTATGTGCTATAACATCAGCGGCGAAATGACCTCCTATGGTCTTCTTCAAGCACATCGATGTATTCATGTTCGAACACACATCTTCACAGAATGCCATCCTTGCCCGTGCGGTATAGTTGGCCAGCTATCAGTTGATATGGTGTTGCATCCTTAATTAGTTTGTGGGATCTATCCTTCTTAAGGTCTTGGTCCAGGGGTAATCCGTTGGCCAAGTAGTGGCCGATTTCGGCAGCCCATTTAGGAATGATGTCGAGGAAGAAGAGAAAAGCATTTGGGAGATCATCTTCTACTCCCATTGGGGCTTCACCGTTTGGGATCCTCGATAGGTGGTCGGCCAGGATGTGGGTTTTTTCTTTACGTACAGTGACTGTGAAGTCGAACTCTAGAAGGATTAACATCCACATGGTGATGCATCTAGTGATGCAAGGTTTGTTGACCAAGTATAGCAATGCTTGATGGTCCATGAAGAAGACAAACTTGTTAGCCAACAAGGAGTGCCTGAACTTCTTGACTGCATAGACCATGGTGAGACCTTCCCTCTTGATTGTGGTGTAGTTAACCTCGGCCTCGTTTAGTTGGCGGCTCACAAAGTATACCGGGTAATCTAAATTATGCTCCCCGAGTTGGGCTAACACACATCTGATGGCAAAGTTGGAGGCATCAATATGGACATGGAATATTAAATTCCAGTCCGCTGACCTCAACACTGGTGTGGTGGCTAGAGCTAGTTTGAGGGTTTCAAAGGATGTTTGGCATTCCTCGGTCCACTCAACGGATACTAGCAGTTGTATAATGGGCGGGCTATGTTCGCATAGAACAAGATGAATCTCCTGTAATAGCCCATATGGCTAGTAATAGTTGGACTCCCTTGGCATTGGTGGGGGGTGGTAACTCCAAGATGAGTTTGATTTTATTATGGTCCATAGAGATTCCATTATGGGACACTATGTGGCCTAGGATGCCACCATGTTTGACCCAAAACTGGCACTTAAGAGGATTGAGGGATATGCGGTATAAGCGACATTTCTCGAGAACGAGCCTAAGGTACTTCAGGTGGTCATCCCACTTTGAGTTCACACGGATGTCTTCCAAGAAGACTTCCACAAAGTCTCTCAGATACTCTTTGAATACCGTGATCATCATCCATTGGAAGGTAGCAAGGGCATTGGTTAATCCGAATATCATCACCCTGGCTGCATACACCCCCCATTCGGTTGCAAAGGCGGACTTATGTTGATCTTGTGGGGCGATCAACACTTGGTTGTAACATGAAAATCCATCTAGGAAGCTATACGCTTCCTTTCTGGCTACTCTTTCTAGAACATGTTCCATGAATGTCAAAGGGTAGTGGTCACATCTCGTACCAGCATTAACCTTTTTCAAATCAATGCATACTCTAATTTTTCCTTTTTTTTAAAGGCGAATCATGATGGGTGATACCTAGCCTATATGCTCAATCTCATAGATGAATCCTACATCAATGAGTTTTTGGATTTCTTCCCTCACTATGAGTGCATATTTAGGATTCATAGGGTAGGGGCATTGACGTATTGGCCTGGCATCATCTAGCATGGGAATTGTGTGCTGCACTACTGCGGCAGGCACCCCTTTCATGTCGGTGTACTTCTAGGCCATGCAGTCCTTGTACTCTTGTAGGAGAGCTATTAAGGTATTCTCCTCATTGGGGGTGAGGTCATCGATGACGAATATAGGTTGGGGATCCTGCCCTTTAGAGGCTAGGTTTACCTCCTTGGCTGGCCCATCATACCCTTCAAAACATCCATCTTCCTGAGACCTTTTGGCATGTTGGTATAAGATCTTATGATTCTGAATTGTGTAGGCCTTGTAATGGGCTGGTACCTACCATAGGTCCTCTTTCTCTTCAATTTCCTCCTCTATTTTTTCCAAAGTAGTGGTCCTTTTGGCCTTAGCCTTGCTTGCCTTAGCCATGCCTTTGGATACAGGGGGTTTGGAACCTGAAGGGGGCCCTTCCATTGCGCTTATAGAGCTGACGGGGGAAATGTTACCTTACTCGCCCTATTTTCCCATTTAGAGGAGAACTCATGGTGAGCAGTTGTGGCACCTATGTAAGACATCTAGTGAAGATCTGATTTTACCCTCATGGCTCCCTTGCTTACCTCTCGGGGTTTGAGCATATTAAACATTCTTAGGGGAACCACCGGGGTCAGACCCTCGAGCTCTGGAGTGGTGATCTGAAACCCTACTCTTTCTGGGACATCTATATTGGCTAAGAGGTGCATCCAATTCTGTGAGAATTTTGGCTTGGGGAGAGGTGCATACCAGAAGTCATCAGACTCCTTCTAATCCTCTTCCTTGCCATAGGGTTGGAATAGCTTTATGGAGGTGGTTCGAAAGGTGGTGTCGACTTCTGCGCGGCAAAGAGGTGTCCTGACAATAGGTGGGCCTTGTAGGTGTGCAAGTACTCTCATGGTTTACTCCTCATGCCGCAAGTAGATGTTAGCATTACGCTAGTCATGCATGAGTCCAGACATTCACAAGAAGGGCCTACCTAGGATAGCTTCATATCTCGACTGTCGATTGAAGTCCATGACTACAAACCTGATGAGGTAGGTGAATCCAAATACCTTAATGTTTATGCCAGTCACCACTCCTAGGAGTTCGGTAGCTCCCCCATCTTCTAACTTTACTACCAGATGGGTCTACTCAAGTCTGGGTTTTCCCCATTTCACCAAGCATTCCTTGGTGCAGACACTCACTCCTGCTTCCCCATCCAAGATGGCTTCAACGTTCTGGTTTTGATAGACTATGGGGATAGCGGCGTTCATGTCATCACCCTCGAAGTACTGGCCTAGCGTGTTGATGGGAACCTTAGGTAGGTTCTACCCCTTTTTGGGCGATGATTGGTTGGGCTTAGGGTTGGCAAGGACTGGGGGTAAGAGCGGTCTGTTCATCCAATTGGATAGATCATGCCGTAGGATGGGATTTCCTCTTAATAGGGAAGTGATCGGCATTTTCCCCTCTGTCGATAGGAAGGCAGCCAACCCAACACTGTTGTAGGGTTCTCATGAAGCTTCTTCTTCCAGGGACAACATGTCCTCGAAGCCATATAGGTCTCCTTCCTCTTTGACATTCTGCAACATTGGGTCTTCCTGGAACATCTTTTGCATCAGATCCAAAGCTTATGACTACTCGAGGCTGAGGTGTTCCTCTTCCTCCACCCTCTCCGGCACCTTGAGCAATTTTGCCCCTTGGTGGCCTATCAGGTGGGCTCGATGAATAGTATATGACCCTCTACTTGCCTTTAGTCGATGCTCGAACTTCTCTTGGCAGTCCCATACCAAGTTCTAGGCATCTTTTACGTATTATGTTTCTAAGACCGGGTCAGGATAGGTCTCCTTATAGGAGGGCGAGGGTGCTAGGCCTTGAGCTCACTGCACTGGATTGTTTACCGTTGGGCTTGGAGGCACTTTAGGGTCACCCTGGGTGGAAGCTTGTTCAGAAGTAGAGGAGGTGGCAAGAGTAGCTGTCTCCTCATCAAAACCATCCTAGATGAGCACCTGGTCGGAGCCGTCACCTACTCAAATCGCCTTCTTGGACCGGGTTAGGGGATGTGGGGGAATCTTGAGGCCGGGCAACAGGGATCCTTTACCCTTCCTTGTGAGCTTCCTCATTACTTTGCCTAATGACTTGGCTTGCATACTCATGGTGACTTGTAGGGGCACTACGGCCACATGGCCCTGCTCGATGCTAAGCAGATTAAGGTTGGTACTCTTTGGTGGGAGGATTTCTTAAATTACACGGCATAGCAGAATAGAATCTGAACAAAGAATAGAGAGTACATAGCAAACTGGAGAGGAACAAACTTTTCCTTCAATAATGATGTACTACAGATGATGGCTCCATCCACCCGTGCACTCCCAGAGTGGAGCTTAGATGGCGATCTAGACAGATACTAGGTGAAGAGCTACTAGCTGGAAGATCTGATCTGATCTGATCTGATCTGATACAATGGACTGGGGAGGTCGCCTCTTTATAGCTATGAGGGTGGTATTCAGATCAACATTGTCGGTGGAACCGACCAGTCAACCTAGTCGGTGGAGCCAACCAGCAATCAACCTAGTCGATGGAACTGACTAGTCATCCATGGAATATTCAGGGAATATTTCCTATATCATTGCCTTGGGGGCTCTCGCCCTCAAACCCCCACCAGAGGGGCCAACTGACCCCCAGACCCTAGCGAGGGCAAGGGGCTCCCACATAATTATCTTTCTAACATCAACGGTCTCATTGTTGAGATATCAAGCTCTACCCCCGATATATCTCCTTGTTGATGACTATCATTTATGTCACCGCCTATGTTAGTTGTACTCGTGGTATAGTTAGACTACCACGTATGTTTTTGGTTTGGGTTCACATATGAACCACGTATTCTAGGGTTTGACATATAGGGTATTTCCCTCTTCTATTGTATGGTTGTTGTGTGCAAAAGTGAAGAAAGGCTTCACCCTCCAACCTTGTGTCCTCTCTCTTTTCTGTGTTGTGAAGAAAGCTACACTTGAGTCTCCTATCTCTCTCCCTTATTCTTTACATGGTATCAGAGCCTTGTTCGTGGTAAGGAGCTCAAGAAAGCAAGCCAAGTTTGTGGTGTCCTGGTAAGAGGACCAGTGTTGCTTTCCTATTTCGAGTTTGGGAGCAAATCTCTGCAGGTAGCACAGCCAGAAGTGCAGGAGTGCACTGTTTCAGATTGAGAGGCCCTTCGCGGTGTGGCGAGAGCGCAGTATATGTTGCGGGTAAGGGCGAAGCCCTTGGTGACTTTATTTTTTTGATTTGAGGCCGTTTCGGGGCCCGTTTTGAAGGCGGAAGTTCTTCGCAGGCACTCAGAAAAAGGCCCTGTTTTTCGCTGTGCGCAGCTAGTCGCTGGACAGGTGCCACAGAAATTGCATCGTATGCTTGTGTGCAGAGATATTGGGAGTTGCAGATTCATGCCTGTTGCCTGTTGATGCAAAATCGTCACTAGGAAGTGACTGTGTGGTGAAATACCACTTTCGTCAGTGTTGCGGATCTGCCCCTGTGAGGCTGTTTGCAGAAGTTTTGCTATTTGCCCTTGTGAGGCATTTGCTGTGTTTATAGGTTGCTGTTGCAATTCGTGATTTGTAAAATGTCTGAGAATCTGTCTACCATTGTCAGTGAGAAGCTTGACAAGAACAACTTCCAAGCATGGAAGTTCAGGATGACAAACTTCCTTATGGGAAAGGGAGTTTGGGATTACATCAGTGGTGAAACTGCAGAACCAGTTTTGGGTGCTGCTTCCACTCCTGCTGAATTGAAGGCCTTTAAAGAATGGCATGAAAAAGCCAGAAAATGCTTGTATTGGCTGTCTGTTAGCATTTCAGATTCTATGATTGTGCATATACAGGATGTAGAGACGCCTAAGGAGGCATGGGATACATTGGTGAAGCTGTATAGCACAAATACCAAAGCACGAAAGATGCAGCTAAAGCAGGAGTTGCACAATGTGCAAAGGAAAAATCTGAATATAAATGAGTATTCCTTGAAGGTGAAAGGCCTTGCAAATTCTCTTGCCTCCATTGGAGCACCTGTTGATGATGAGGACTTAGTGTCCGTGACCTTGAATGGTCTTGGGAAAGATTATGCACAGTTTCGGACATCCATTGGAGTCCGTGAAACATTTCCTGATTTTCAGGAACTTATTGCTCTCTTGCTGAGTGAAGAGCAAAGGAATGGTGGTTCAGCCATCTCAACTTCTCAAGAGACTGCTTTCTACTCGAATACAGGTAGAGGCAGGGGTAGAGGAAGAGGCCGTTTTGGTGGTCGTGCAGGAAATCAGAACCAACAGCAACAACAGGAAAACTAGTCCTATGGAGGAGGACGTGGTAGTTCTAGAGGCAGGGGGAGCCAAAGAGGCCGTGGTTCATGGCAAAGGAACCAGCAAGTAAATAGCAGCACAGAATGCTATTATTGTGGAAAGCCTGGACACAAGGAGAATACATGCTATAAAAAGCAGAATGACATCAAAAGTGGGAAGTTGCAGCAAAGCAACTATGCATCATCAAGTGGGCATGGTGACGACAGAAATGAGCACCTTTTTGTGATGCAGCATATGGTTAACTCCATGTCAGGAGATGCTGCAGCTTGCAATGATGTTTGGTATGTTGATTCAGGTGCCTCTAACCACATGACCAGTCATGGTGAGTGGTTTCATGATGTTAGAAATTTGGATAAGCTAGGTTATGTTGAAACAGGTGATGATACTGCGCACCCAATTACGCAGGTTGGTAAAGTGCCATTGGCTATGCAGGATGGCAAAACGAAGTACTTGGCAGATGTACTTCATGTTCCAAAAATCACTAAGAACCTGGTTTCAGTTGGCCAGATGGTTGAGCAAGGTCTGCTTTGTTGAGGACTTGAAAAATAAGTGCCGCTTGGTTGCAAAAGGCAACAAAAATGGCAGAATGTTCACCTTGGATGTTGATATGCCTGAGGTGAAAGCTGCTATGTTTGCGCATGGGAGAGGTGTCATTGCAGATATTGAGATATGGCACAAGCGCATTGGGCACGTGAATATACAACGGCTGAAATCTATGCAAACGAAAAACATTGTTGCAGGTTTGCCTAAATTCAGAGTTGAGGGAATGCAAAAGGTATGTGAAGCATGCCAAATGGGTAAGCAGGCCAGACATGCATTTCCCAAAAATGCTAAGGTGAGCAGAAGACCTTTGGAAGTGATCCATTCAAATGTTTGGACAACCAAAGCTGCTTCTATTGGTGGATGCCATTATTATGTGACGTTTATTGATGACTACACTAGGAAGGTGTGGATTTATTTTATGAAGCACAAAAGTGAAGTGTTCAGCCATTTCAAGGCTTTTAAGGCCATGGTTGAAAAAGAGAAAGGTGTGCATATTAAAGTGCTAAGATCTGATGGAGGGGGAGAGTACTTTTCAGAAGAATTTTGTGAATATCTGAAAGAACAGGGAATTCAAAGGAAGTACTCATGCAGGTCTACCCCTCAGCAGAATGGGGTTGCAGAAAGGAAGAACAGGCATATTGCAGAAGTAGGACGGGCGATCCTAAATGAGAAAAACATGCCTGATTATTTTTGGGCTGAAGCAGTAGCAACTGCTGTTTATATTATGAACAGAACCCCCACTGCAGCTATCCATGGCATGACGCCTGAAGAAATGTATACAGGCCAAAAACCAGATATTTCTCACTTGAAGGTATTTGGTTGCATAGCTTATGTTCATGTTCCTGATGAGAAGAGAACAAAGCTGGATCCAAAGGCAGAAAATGCATCTTTATTGGATATGCTCTGCACCAGAAAGAGTATCGCTGTTATAACCCTTCCACCTGCAAAATGCAAGTGAGCAGAGATGTTGTTTTTGATGAAATGAGCAGCTGGTATGCACCAACTGTTATGGTAGGAGATGCAGATGCAGGAAATGGGAATGCTGCAATAAATGCAGAGCAGTAATCTCAAGCCTTGAGTGGACCCAGAGAGTCCTCTACTAGTGGATCTAATGCATGGACAAGGAGATTGAGATCTAGTGAATCATCACATGGCAGTCCTGATAGTGTTGTGCAGGTATCACATAAAGGAAAAGAAAAAGTAGACAATGCTCCAGTGTTTGATGTGTCTGCTGGTAGCTCTCATGTTGATGGAGAGTCAAGTGGCTCTGAAATGAGCCTTGATGAGGAACTTGGGATTCCTTCTGTTGTTACACCTGGTGCAAGGAAAAGCAGGCATGATTTAAAGACTCCTGCAACTGACCCAGCTGTACGGAGGTCCACTCGTATTAAGTATCCAGTTGACAGGCTGAGATATGATGGGTATACAGCACATCACTATGCTTATATGGTCAAGGTTCTAGAGAAGCCAGAGCCCACATGTTTTGAGGATGCAGTAGGGCATAAAAATTGGGAAGCAGCTATGGATGAAGAGATGGCTGCCTTGGATGCAAACCACACTTGGGATTTGATGCCTTTGCCTCATGATAAGAAGGCTATTGGCTGCAAGTGGGTTTACAAAGTAAAGCACAATGCTAATGGGTCTGTTAGCAGGTACAAGGCAAGATTGGTTGCCAAAGGTTTTGCACAGACATATGGAATTGACTATGAGGAAACTTTCAGCCCAGTTGCAAGGATGGCAACCGTGAGAGTAGTAATTGCTATGGCTGCTGCAAAGGGATGGTCTTTGCATCAGATGGATGTGAAAAATGCCTTCTTGCATGGTGATTTGCAGGAAGAGGTTTATATGATGCAGCCAAAAGGTTATGAGGATAATTCACACCCCGATTTTGTATGCAGGTTGCGCAAAGCCTTGTATGGCTTAAAACAGGCGCCGAGGGCATGGTCAGACAAGATAGGGCAATATCTTGTCACTATTGGATTTCAGATTTCCAATTCAGATTTTTCACTTTATGTGAAAAGGACAAACAGAGGGATAGTGCTTGTAGTCATCTATGTTGATGACTTGATTATTACAGGTGATAGTGATGCAGACATTAATGAAGTGAAGCTACTGTTGAAGCAGAAATTTGAGATGAAGGATTTGGGAGAGCTGCGTTACTTCTTGGGCATTGAGGTTATTAGATCCCCGAGTGGGATATGGTTGTTGCAAAGGCAATACGATTTGGACATGCTATCCAAATATGGGATGACAGGCTGTAAGCCTATCTCTGTTCCATTGGAGCAGAATGTGAAGCTCAATGCAGAGACAGGTGAGCTTCTTGAAGATATTACTATGTACAGGCGCATAGTAGGTAGCTTGATTTACATGACTATAACCAGACCAGATTTGAGCTATGCTATGGGGCTGGTGAGTCAGTTTATGCAGGCACCGAGGAAGCCACATTTGGATGCGGCTAGGCGCATACTGCGGTATGTGAAGTCCACATTGCATTATGGACTGTTTTATGAAGCTGGGTGTGCATTACAGGTACATGGATACACAGATGCTGATTGGGCTGGTAGTGTCTCAGACAGGAGATCTACTAGTGGTTTTATGTTTTCCCTTGGGAGTGGTGCCATCAGTTGGAGCAGCAAGAAGCAGCCAACAGTTGCCTTGTCGAGCACAGAGGCTGAGTACAGGGGTGCAGCAATGGCTGCATGTGAGGTAGCTTGGTTACGGAAGCTACTTGCAGATATGGGACAGTCAATTCATGCAGCAATTGTCATTCATTGTGACAACATTAGCAGCATCATGCTTGCTAATAACCCAGTTTATCATGCTAGAACGAAGCACATTGAGGTGCATTATCACTTTGTGAGAGAGAAGGTTCTAGCTGGTGAGATTGATCTTGTCTATGTCAGCACTGAGGAGCAGGTGGCTGATATTTTTACGAAGGCATTGGGTACCGAGAAGCTTCGCAGATTTAGGAGCTTGCTTGGTGTACGTGAGATGGATTTGAGCTTGAGGGGGAGTGTTGAGATATCAAGCTCTACCCCCGATATATCTCTGGATGACTATCATTTATGTCACCGCCTATGTTAGTTGTACTCGTGGTATAGTTAGACTACCACGTATGTTTTTGGTTTGGGTTCACATATGAACCACGTATTCTAGGGTTTGACATATAGGGTATTTCCCTCTTCTATTGTATGGTTGTTGTGTGCAAAAGTGAAGAAAGGCTTCACCCTCCAACCTTGTGTCCTCTCTCTTTTGTGTGTTGTGAAGAAAGCTGCACTTGAGTCTCCTATCTCTCTCCCTTATTCTTTACACTCATTAATAGACCTCATCTGACATGCAATTTAGGATCCATTCAATGTCCCGGGCTCACACATGGCTTCTCCTCATATGGGGGCCTTACAACTTGAGCACCTTGGACCACTGGTGGTTACCAAGAGGGTGGTTACCAAGTGAACTACCTTCTTGGCCCAATGTCGAGTCTCTGAAGATGACCCTTAAGCTAATCCTTCCTGAGTGCCTTGGTGAAGATATCTGCTCCATTTTGCTTTGTTGGACAGTAGACCAATTCCACTATCCCATCCTCGATCAAATCATGCACATAGTGATACTAAATCTCTATATGTTTCATACGCGCATGAAGCACTAGATTTTTAGCAATGGCCATGCAACTTTGATTGTCGCACCTCAACATAGTTGCCTCATCCTCTTGCACTCCCATGTGCCATAAGATCCTCCTCAGCCACACTGCTTCACATGTAGCAAAACATGCTGCCTTGCACTCAGTCTTGGTAGAAGACAATGCCACTGTTGGTTGTTTCTTACTGATCCAAGAGAAGATACCTGAACCTAAAGAGAAACAATATCCAAAAATTGATTTCTTGGAATTAACATCTCTAGCCCAATCTCAGTCACAATGACCAGCCAAGGAAGTGCATGTACCATAGGTGATGCCATAATCAAGAGTGCCCTTCACATACCTAAGCACCCGCATCCCTGCATTCCAATGATTCTCCTAGGGCTTTTTGGAGAACCTGCTCAATACGCCAACAGCAAAACTGACATCCGGTTTGGTAATAGATGAGACTGCCAACCAACTTCCTGTACCTCCCGATGTCTACTGGTGGTGAGGCATCCTCCATAGATAGCCTCGCATTTACCTCCATAGGTGTAGCTATCTCCTTGCACTCGGACATACCAAATGCCTTCAAGATCTCCCTTGCATATTTCTGCTGAGAGATGAAGATCTTGCCTGGACTTCAATCCCCAAATAGTAGTTCATCAAGCCTAAGTCTGTCATCTCAAACTCCGTGCTCAACGCCTATCCCATCAACCTTGTACTTTACCTTCCAAACCCACTTGGTGCCAATAACCTTTGTGTTAGGTGGTTGATCTACCAGCTCCCAAGTTTCATTCTCCATGATGATGTCATATTCTACTTGCATAGCATTTTTCCAATCTCGGTCTGCAAGTACTTCCTCCAAACTCGCAGGCTCCTTTAATTCTGCAATAATCTCAACCATCAAGGTCATATTGACTATGTGAGCAAAAGCCCTCCTTTGCTCCTTGATTCTTTGAGACCACCTTGGTCTATCTGCATGCTGCTCAACAGACATAGGCATCTGGTTATCATGGTCGTAGAGCTGCCTTACCCATCGCGGCAATGGCTTTTCCATTGGTGTAACAATAGGTTGGTGACTTACACCTTCATCATTTGACATTTCCTCGTCCTTTATAGCTCCCGGAACTACTTTTAAAGATTATGTAGGTTCAATTAGATATGAGTCTTTATAAATCCCAATGGTGCCAAGATACACCACCTCATGCATGGATGAGACAAATTAATATGTATTATGTTGTGTATATGAAATATGTATGTAGCTATTTGGAAGTTATATTTATTTCTTGGACATTACATCACATTTGAAATCAATCAAACATAATTCCATGTGATCACTTGTATTTATTATTTACATAGGATGGGAGTTGGCAACTTGAACCCCCAAGTAATACATGCTTTGATGGAATACTCCAAGTAACATTTTGGGAAGGTTCTACTCTTAGGTATTGCTTATATTTAGAGCTAGATTGATTTTTTAATTCAATTAATAACTTTGACTCATGATTAATATATAAGTTAGAGGGGATATTATAATTGAATATGTATTTAAAAACTTTTCTTTTATAAAATTTGTCAATTATATAACATTTTTTAAAGATGATCTTCAAATGTACCAAAGATTTGGATGTAATAAACACAATGCATCATTTTTAAATTTAAATTATGTGGAAATCAAGCATGCAAAGATTCAGTAAGAAGACATGATAAGACGGGTGGGGAAAAATTGTTCAATTTTCTTTATTAAAAGAAGTGAATTAAAGCTTTTGAAGGTTCAAAGTTAACATATCCATCAAGACCCGATGAATGATATCCATATCATATCTTGATGTTTGACATCCAAAAGTAAAAGCATTTGAGCATCTAAAAGAAGCAACACTTGTAGATCAATTGCACCATAAGCATACAACATGTCCATGCATATCCATGCTATCGAATTGAGGTACAATGAGATTATTATGGGCATACATATGTATAATATCGATGATTCTTGTATAAGGTATCAATTATTTGTAATGACAAATTGTCTCTAAAAGTTTAAGAGTGACATTTGTTCTTATTGGTTTTAGTGTAAACACTAAAACAATAACTAGAGAAGGACATAATACATAAGAAATAAATATGATTGAATTTATGTAATAGATCAATCTTGGAGTATAATATGCATATGCATGCAAAAGTGAAAGGGATGCGCATGGGACATATATAAACCATGAATAGAATTTGTAGATCAACCTTGTAGAGTATAATATGTGTACTTTTTGTGAGTACCCATTGTGAGGCCATAGGTCATTGCACTCTATTTTTGCTTCCATGATTTGTTTTCACAATTTCATCAACATATTGAGAGTGAGCACTTTGGAAAGGCAAATATGTTTGAGAAGATGATTGATTTTGGGAAAAGTCTGTAAGAGAGAGTTGCAGATTTTGCACCAAGCTACAACTTTGATACTTTGTGATTTACATGGTTCAACCATTCAGATGGGAAAATAATGGCCCGAAGATGTAAAAAAGGCACTCTAAAGTGTTTCTTGGCTTGGATTTGCGTGCCCAATTCTAAATGCAAATTTGAAGCCTTAGATGGCGAGTTTGGGTAGAAAGAGATGATGATAAATGCTGTAGGGAATCAAAAGATTGTTAAAAGTTACACTATGAATTATTTTCATATCTTGCACCATTTAGAAGATATGGGCCTCCAAACAGGTCCCCGTCTGGCCAAAAGTTGCACCTGCTCACACCTGGGGCCATCTGGCCATTTGTTTTCAAAATGTTTTTGGGGGAATGTCTTTGGGGCATGGAGAGACATTCCCCCAAAAACATTTTGAAAAAAAAAGGCCAGATGGCCCCAGGTGTGAGCAGGTGCGACTTTTGGCTAGACGAGATCCCCGTCTAGCCAAAAGTCGTGTGCCTGCTCACACCTGGGGCCATTGGCCATCTGGCCATTTTTTTCAAAAAAAATTTTGGGGAATGTCTCTCCATGCTCCAAATATTGTTCCCAACAAATCAAGGATTCCTAATAGTTTTTTTTTTGTGGGGGGGGGGAGGGGGGTCAACATTGCCTAATATTTTTCCAAATCATCTTTTTTCTCTTTTATTTGTTGGGAAGCACTATTTGGGGCTCAATCTTTTTGAGGCCTAGTTCAAGTGGTTTCCTTTCTTTGTTTACACAATACTTGTTCTTCTTGTCTCAACTGGTTTTTTGTATAGATGTCTCGCTTATGGGGTGTACTGGTGTTCATTATAGAGAAACTTGCCAATCACCAGGAAGGGGCTGATTAGGGGCAAGAAGTAATGTGATAAGACACAACAAAGTTCTCTTGGCCAAGCACACATTTGGGCCAAACTTACATTGTTTGATCCAATTGCACACCCACATGCACATTGAGGCCAAGAGGCCTTTTTGAAATTGAGTTTTGGGTAAACTTCAACAAGCAGCAAGAATAAGACAACAATAATAAAACAACATAGATTATGATTCTTCTTTATTTCATGAGAATGATAACATTTATTTATTTTAGAATAAAATAATATCAATTACCATAGAAAGGGCAAGTACAAGCAACCTCCGCTAGGGAGCCAAAATATAGTGTCTACAAAAGGACACACTATAATATAATAGGTGTCCTCTAAAGGAAAAGAACACATACAAGATAGATAAATGTTGATAGGTATAGTGGTAAATGCTAAAGAATGGCCACTTCCATCATGTTGAAGAAGATTCTTCCCTCTACCTTTGATTGCCTCAATGTTTTATCCATCCATGCTCAAGTTCCTTGAAATCCAATCAAGATTACTTCCACATATTTGAAAAGATTTGGATAATGTTTACCCAATAAGCTATAGGGAGAAGGTGGTTCATAATCCCTAGACGTAGCCCTCATGCACCATGTAGCTTGCACCCTTTGATAGCATCCTTGCTCCACCGCAACCTGCCAAGAACACATTTTGTCACATGCACTTGTAACTCAAGGAACACTTCTACTTCTTGTTGGTAACATTGAAATGGAACAATGAGATATGTGAGAAAATAGATTTGAGTTACTAAGTGAAAGTAATTTAAAAAAATAGATTACAAAATAGCTTTGTTGTTACACTATCAACTACCAAGCACCACTTTGTAGGAGAGTCTTGCAATGGAGCCATGAGAGGGTTAGAAAAGTGATGAAAAATAATTATGGTGAGAAGAAAAAGGATTCAGGGGATGGAAAGTGATTAGGTGAGAAGAAGAAGGATTGAGGCATTGGAAAGTGATTAGGTCAGGAGAAGAAGGATTCAAGGGTTGGAAAGGGATTGGGGTGCATATGCATGGTTTGGGAGAAGGTTTGGAAGGGTTTCAGGTCATTTTTGGCACTTTTAAAAATTTTCAAATTTTTGGGGGGAGTAGTACGCGAGATACTTTTTAGGAGTGGGGACCACGTTGGGGTATAAAGAGGGTGGACTTCTTTCACATGGTGGGGATCCTCCAAGTGGGAGAGGGAGGTGCACTTTTTGGGACCACCAAAGCCTAGGGAGGTATACTTTTTTGGACTCATATGGGGGTGATGGGACCCTTTATAAGCCTTATTAGTTCTTAATCCATTTTGCTAATCCGCTCCCTATGAGGACCTTTTTTAGTCCAAAATTCCCCTTATGGACGGTTGGTGCAATAGGCAATGTTTTACATTACAGAGTTTCTTGTATAGCTCATGCCCAACATGCCTCGAATTTGGGATGATAGCAATGACCCATGGGTTGTAGGAGAGATTGGACAAGGGAAGGGAAAGAAAAAGAAAATGAGTGTCTCCTTGTTACTCAAAGTCAACACCATTTGTATTTATAATTGTGGAGAAATGGAGAAATTGTTCAAACAATATGAAGAAGAAAGAGCAAAAAGAGAGGAGGATAGAAAAGTGTTAACATCCATAGAGTACAATCGACAAATGCTGGGTAATCAGTGATTAGAGGTGATCAGGATGCATGATCTACTTCAACGGACAAGCTCAAGGAGTTTGACCCCCAAATACCCAAAGGCCAATGATTGAAGGCAATGTGCACATGGAAGGCGCATAGCTCAATCTCAGGGAGTTTGATCCCTAAATACCCAAAGTCCAAGGATTCCAGGCACATGTTGTATGTTTCAGCTAACACCCAAGACCAAAGATTGCAAGTGATTAGAGGTGACCAGGATGCATGATCTACTTCAACGGACAAGCTTAGGGAGTTTGACAGCCAAATACCCAAAGGCCAGTGATTGTAGGCAATGTGCACATGGAAGGAGTATAGCTCAAACTCAAGGAGTTTGATCCCCAAATACCCAAATTCCAAGGATTCTAGGCACAAGTTGTATGTTCCTGCTAACACCCAAGGCCAAAGATTGCAGGCAACATACACATTTCAGGTCTACATCAACAAAAATAGCCACACCAATGAAAATAGCCATGAAAGGAGTACAGCTCAAACTCAAGGAGTTTGATCCCCAAATATCCCGAGGCAAAAGTGTCCAGGCAACATGCAGGGTTGCCGTTGAGTGTCTTACAGAAGCTAAGCCTCGCCACTCTAGGTTTTGATCTGCGTTCACGAGGTTCAAGCCCTAAATGGCTTAAGGCATGAGGGTGCTCAGGGAGTTTGAGCCCCAGATAACCTAAGCCTAGGAGGCGTGAGACTAACACAAGCGCTATTTGGGAGCTGGTTATGGGGGTTAAAGGTCACTGTGCCCTTACCCCGGTTATGTACAATACTCAAACACATATATAAATGAATGAAAAAGAAGATTAGGGTGGTTCTGCACCCACCAAAACTTGTGTGGCTCTCTGTCTCTCTCTCTCTCCTTCTTCCGTTCTTGCTCCTGTTGAGAGCACTCTCAACTGGTATCAGAGCCCGGGTGATCTAGCTGAGCGTGCGTGAATGCTTGAAGCTCAGCAGCTCTGTGGAAGGAAGGAGAAGCTCTGTGGGAAGCTTTGTGGGTGACTTTACTTGCATCCGAGTGTGCAGAGACCTTGGAAGAACCTTTGGAAAAGTCACTTTGGCTTTGTGAAGTGGTTTTGAGAGCCTGTTAAGAGCTTTCAAAGAAAAAGTCGTTTTTTGAGCTTTTCTCTGTTCCGTTTGATGACAGAGACTCCATATTGACTTGTAGAGGCAACTATTGCTTGCTTTTGGTGTCCACTTCACTTCAGGAGCTTGGAAACACCTTCATTCTTGAATCTAGGATCATTTCATTGGATTTCTGACTCACTGTGTCAGTTCCTGCGTTTTTTGTCCGGGTGTTGGAACTCAAGTTTGGAGCAACCATTTGCAGATCTGTCACTTCCGGTGGACTCAAGAGGTCCTAAAACTTCTATGTTGCTCATCATTCGCACTCCGGTGGAGCTTACAAATAGCTCTGTTTCAAAAAACGTTTTTCAGCCTGTGTGTTGCACCCAGTGATTGAGACCACGGTTTCCAAAACCGTCTATCCCATTGCGTTTCGGACACCCAAAAACCCCTACCTGTCAGTTCTTGCGTGATTCGGTGGAGGATTTTTAGAGTTATAGATCTCTGTGTATTCGATTTCGTCTCTCTGTTATGCATTTTTCATTCTAAGGTTTTGAAACCTTAGACTTATGCCACATGGTAGTGGATAAGTGTTGACTCCCATTTCTCACTCATCGGTTGGGATTTTGGAGTTCTGGCAGAAGAGAGATATTTGTAGATTTTCTTGCTGATTCCGATTATGCAATGGCGCCCATGTTTTGAGGCATCTCAGGCTATTTTCAGTAGCGGTCATTACCGTGGGACTATGATTTCTTGAGCATACCTTATGCAGATCACTCTGGTTGCAGTTTGAGCAGTGTGTGCGCTCATTCATGGTGTGCATTGGGCTGCAGTGGATGATTTATAGGCCATTTGGATGCATTACCGTCCTTATTGGATGCGCCGATAGGCCCAAATTACCTTGTGGGATGCTATTTTTTATGGACGCTTTGCACATGGATGCTATTTTATGCTAAGGGACAGCTTTGACACATTGCAGGTGATGCACTAATAGTGCTATGCTCTCTTGGATGAGATATTATTGATGCATATGCCAGTGGACGGTGTTTATGCTTGAGTCATTTGGCACCTATTGGCATTTTCTTTTGGGCCAGATTGCTCATATGGATGCATAGTATATGCACATGAGTCAGATGCATCTTTCTTTGATGCTTTGAGCTTTGAGTTTTGGTGATATTTCACTTATTGTGGCATACACATTTGGGTGCACCTGGTATTTGGTGTGATTCTCTCTTGTATGCACTAGCATTTGGGATTTTGTTTTATTTGCATTATGGCATCCTCTTCCATGTCTGAAAAGGAGTTTTTCAGCATTAAAAAGTTCGATGGGACAAACTTTTCTTTGTGGAAAGAACAAATAAGGGATGTGCTTATTCAAAAGAAGCAGATTAAACCCCTGGCAGGCATTGAAGCTAAGCCTGCAGATATGTCTGAGGATGATTGGAATGAGTTGTATGCATTAGCAAAGTCTACTATTAGACTTCATCTTGCAGAGTCAGTTTATTTCACAGTAGTAAATGAGCAGACTACGAAAGATTTGTGGAAGAAACTGTGTGCCACTTATGAGAAGGAATTTGCCTCTAATAAAGTTTACCTCATGAAGAGGTTGTTTGAGCTCTGCAGATGAAGGAAGGGGTCTCCATTGCTTCTCACTTGAATGAATTCAATATTATTTTCAGCCAGCTTCAGGCTCAGAAGATGAATTTTGATGCGGAGACTAAGGCAATATTTCTCTTATGTTCATTGCCATCCTCATGGGATACCTTCCGTACAGCTGTCAGTAACTCTGCACCTGGTGGAGTACTAAAATTTGATGATGTTGTGGGTAGCTTGTTGGCCGAGGATATTAGACGGAAGTCTATGGATGGCAACAAGCAGGATGCAGCCTTAAATGTGCAAAGGGGCAGATCACAGTTTAGGGGGAAGTCCCAAGAAAGAGGGAAGTCACGTAGCAAATCTAGGGCACGGAACATTGAGTGTTACCACTGTGGCAAGAAGGGCCATATGAAAAAGGATTGCTACAAGCTGAAAAGAGAGCAAAAGGATAAGAAAAAGAATGCAAATTGGGGTGCAAATCAAAAGGAAGAGAGTCCAAGGGAGGACAAAGGAAAAGTGAAGATCGAGGAGATCAATGCAGTCACACATGATAGTGACAATGACATTCTCTTCATGTCTAGTTTATCTGCAGAGTTGCTTACCACTTCAAATGATGCATATTCACAGGATTGGATTTTGGATTCTGGTGCTTCATTCCATGTTACTCCCCATAGGGAATGGTTCCCCACTTATGACAGTGGAAAGATAGGTTGTGTGGATCTTGGAAATGACTATGCATGTGACATAATGGGAGCAGGTGACATCAAGTTTTCTTTTGCAAATGGGTCTGCATTTGTTTTGAAACATGTGAGACACGTGCCTAAGCTAACCAAGAGTCTTATTTCAGTGGGTTAGCTAGATGATGCTGGTTTTCACACCACTTTTGGCTTTCAGAGTTGGAAAATTCAGAAGGGCTCTATGCTTTTGGCCAGGGGTGCCAAGTGTGGGACTTTGTATCCCTTACATGTATCAGGGGTATTTGATCATGTTGTTGCAATAACCGAGCAGCCAAGCACTTCTTTGTGGCATTGCAGGTTGGGGCACATGAGCCAGAATGGAATGAAACTCTTATGCCGTTTGGGTTATGTACCACATTTGAGTTTCTCTGATTTTGAATTTTGTGAGCACTGTCTCTATGGGAAGCAGACTAAATCAGCCCATAAAAGAAGGGGAAAGAAAGAGTTTGAAATGCTTGATTTGGTGCATTCAGAAGTATGTGGTCCCATGCCTACATGGTCATTAGGCGGGGCTGAATACTATGTGACATTCATTGATGATGCAACTAGGAAAGTGTGGGCTTATGCTATAGCTCGAAAGAGTGATGTGTTCCAGGTATTTCAGAAATGGCTGGCCTTGGTTGAGAATCAGTCAGGTAGAACGCTTAAATGCCTATGGACTGACAATGGTGGAGAGTATCTCTCTCATGACTTTCAGCATTTCTGTGATACACGTGGGATTAAGAGGGAGGTCACGTCCCCTCGTACTCCAGAGCAAAATCCAGTTGCAGAAAAGATGAACCGTACCATTCAAGAAAGGTTGCAATGCATGCTTTCCAATGCAAGTCTTTCTGGTGGTTTTTGGGCTGAGGCAATGAAGACTGCAGTGCATGTGATCAATAGATCACCTAGTAAGAGTTTGGATGGTGGTATTCCTGAAGAGGCATGGAGTGGCAAGAAGCCCTGTTGCTCTCATTTGAGTATATTTGGGTGTGAGGCATATGCACATGTGCCAAAAGAGCTTCGAAAGAAGCTAGATCCTAAGTCTAGGAAATGCATCTTTCTGGGTTATGGTGAAAGTGGAGAGATGGGCTATCGTCCCTGGGATCCAGAAGCAAAGAAGATCATACGCAGCCATGATGTGGTCTTCAATGAGAAGAAGATGCATAAGGCACCCATGAGGGATGTGGAAATGAGGAGAATCACTTTCCAGGATGTGAATCCACCTACATATGTTGATAGACAGCAAGCTGTCCATGCACCAAATGTGCAAGAAATGGTACCACCAAGTACTCCCACAGGTATACAATCAAGGGTAGATGATGGATCATCTATTGGTGGAAATGATGAGCCAAATGTGGCTAATATGCAGGTGGGACAGCAAGCTGAAATGCCCTTGAGAAGATCATATAGAGTGTCTAGACCGCCTGATAGGTTTGTTCCAGGGGTAGACTATGTGATGCTTACTGATTGCGGGGAGCCTTCTTGCTACAGAGAGGCTATGATGTGTGAGGATCAACGCAAGTGGGAGTATGCTATGCAATCAGAGATGAGTTCACTTATGAAGAATAAGACTTGGGACTTGGTTTCTTTGCCACATGGAAAGAAAGCATTGCCATGTAAATGGGTCTACAAAATGAAGGTCACAGGTGATGATGTGCCTAGGTACAAGGCCTGTTTGGTTGCTAAAGGGTTCAAGCAAGAGAAGGGTGTGGACTTTGATGAGATATTCTCTCCGGTTGTGAAGATGACCACACTTAGATGCATGCTTGGACTAGTGGCAGTAGAGGATATGGAGCTTATGCAGATGGATGTCAAGACAGCTTTCTTGCATGGGGATCTGCATGAGGAAATTTACATGGTGCAGCCGGAAGGCTTTGAAGAAAAGGGCAAAGAGCATTTAGTTTGCAAGCTGAAGAAGAGTCTCTATGGTCTTAAGCAAGCGCCAAGAGAATGGTATCAGAAGTTTGATGCTTTCATTCGGTCCCAGGGTTTTAGAAGGAGTGAAATTGATCACTGCCTCTACACTAAAAGGGCTAAGGATAATAGCCTAATAATCCTGGCACTATATGTGGATGATATGCTATTGGCTAGCAAGAATACTTATGAGCTAGATGCATTAAAGGCCAAGTTGCATGAGGCCTTTGATATGAAGGATTTGGGATTTGTAGGTCATATTCTTGGTATGCGCATCACGCGTGATCGGAGTAGGAAACTTTTTTGGCTTTCACAAAAAGAGTATGTTACAAAAGTATTGTAGCGTTTCAATATGGAGGGGGGGAAGGCAGTGAGTACTCCATTGCCTCCATATGTGAAACTGAGTCATACAGATAGTCCCAAATCAGATGAGGAAAGGGCCATGATGGCCAAGGTTCCTTATGCATCAGCAGTTGGGAGTCTTATGTATGCTATGATAGCTACTAGACCAGACATTGCATTTGCAGTGGGAGTTGTTAGCCGGTATATGGCTAATCCAGGAAAGAGGCACTGGGAGGCAGTTAAGTGCATCATGAGGTACATGAAGGGTACCAAGGAGATGTGCATCTGCTTTGGTAAAGGAGACATGCGTGTACTTGGGTACACAGATTCAGACTATGCAGGGCATGTGGATAGTAGGAGATCCACTTCTGGTTATGTGTTCACCTTTGCAGGTGGTGCAGTGTCGTGGATGTCTCGTTCACAGAAGTGCATTGCTTTGTCTACCACAGAGGCTGAGTATGTTGCAGCCACAGAGGGTTGTAAGGAGGCTATATGGCTTGATTGGCTAGTGGGAGATTTGGGGATTCATACAGGTGTACCGACATTGCATAGTGATTCCATGAGTGCTATTTCAGCTAGCACGGAATCCGGTCTTTCATGCAAAGACCAAACACATTGAGGTCAGGTACCATTTCATCAGGGAGGTACTTGAGGACAAGCGCATAGAGCTTGTCAAGGTTCATATAGATGATAACCCTGCAGATATGCTGACGAAGAGTCTACCTAGTCAGCGGTTTGAGTATTGTCGTGTATTGATGGGCATCGGATAGTATGCTCACTGGTTGTTCTCCCTTAAAGGCACATTGTCCTTTAAGTGGGAGGTTGTGGGGGTTAAAGATCACTGTGCCTTTACCCCGGTTATGTACAATACTCAAACACATATATAAATGAATGAAAAAGAAGATTAGGGTGGTTTTGCACCCACCAAAACTTGTGTGGCTCTCTGTCTCTCTCTCTCTCTCCTTCTTCCGTTCTTGCCTCCATTGAGAGCACTCTCACTGGTTAGGAACAGTACCTCCTAATGCAAGGCTTGTCCCAAGCGCTTCAATATGGTTAACACAAGTGCTATTTCAGCTAGGAGGGAGAGATGGAACTTCGTTGGCACCCTACGGGCCCAAGAGCCTTTGGTTGTAAAAGAGAAGGAGAGTGCTAAAAGGAAAAGGGTTGGCCCTCCCTTCAAAAGGTGACTTGTATAAAAGGACAAAGTGTTGACTTTGGTCTTCATTGTTGTTTGCACAAGTTTGAATTCAAGCTCCCTCTTCTCTTCCAAGAAAGTGTTTTGGGTGCTCTCTTGTTTCCATTATAGTGCCCTTGTGTTTGCCTCTCCATCCCCCTTCACTCTCCTCTTTCGTTCTCCTTCTCCCTCTCTTCTCCCCTCTCTTCCCCCCCCTCTCCCTTCCCTCTTTCTCACGTGGAAACACATTGCAACAATTTGGAGGCCGCTTGAGTGACACTTTTGGATGACTCGTGCCTTGCATTGCTCTCATAAGGAGTAGCTTGGAGTGGAGGCTCCATCGGCATCTCTTCAACATCCCCACGACACGTGAGTCACCGCCGAGACCCACACATTTTTGGTGCCCCTGCTGGGGAGAAAAGGCATGCTTTTGCATTGCATGTGTCTTCCTTCGTCATCTGCCCATTGCACAAGGCTTCAAGCTTAACTTGGAGCTTTGTTAGTGGAGTTGTAGGAGAAGAGAGAGGGAAGAAATGAGAGGTTTGGACGAAAAAGTAGGAGAACTGTCATTTCTTATTGGAAAGCCATTTTGGAGCATTTGAAGTTTGTTTGTGATGCTTTTTAGTGCTTTGAGTTGGTAAGAAGATAGTTTGTGAAATTGCTAAGGAGTGTGTGAGGTCCAAACACATCAAAAAACAACAAAAATGATGATTCTTGCCAAATTTTGAAGTTGTTTTGTGTTCCAGAACTCACCCTTCATGAAATTTTACATTTTTGCTTGAAAAAAGTGTTTTTTCTTTAAGTTTTTTTCATTGTGTAGGGGAACTAGGTAGTGTAGCACCCCCCTAGCATAACAAAACCAGAACATAAAATCAAAATCTTCAAAAAATCCACAAAAATAAATTGGCGACACTGTGTTTCCCTATCCCGCCGAGTCGGTGCCATAGAGCTATCCCATCGACCGGTGCATTAGCCATATCTTGTCGATCAAACTATGTTGACTTGACGCCATAGCCGTATCCCATCGACCTAACTTCCGACCACGGCCTAACCCATTGCCCCGATTAAATGCATGTCAGAGTTACTATCCCGTTGACCTGACAGCTGTTGACCCTCAGGGGGGTCACTATGTATAAACCCTCTATATCACGTGCGTTCAAGGCCTATATTTAAAATCCCTTATCTGTAAATTTTTTCATTGATAAAATGTACCCCTTTTCTATACAAATCTGTAAATTTTTTCCAAAATTATTTTAAATAGTCCCTTATGTATATTTATTTATGTAAATTTTAGGAATAAAAAATATCCTTCTGTTGAACTCACGTGATAGGGTTACATATGATGAGTGACCCCCCCGAGTGTTGACCTGTGGCTTTAGAGCTATCTTGCCAACCGTTGCTATCCTGCTACTCTCTCGCCGGTGCGGTGAACGCCCCCCCACGCCCATGGTCATATTCATATCCCTCTGATCGTCACATTATGCCTATTCCTCTGAGAATCACTATTTTCATCACGCCACTCATCGCGATACGCTTACTTTGTCGATCGTCGGGTTACACCTATCATGCCACCCGTCGCCTGTGTCACTATTTTTATCATGCTGCCCATCGCTATTTTCATTCTATCGATCGTCGCTCTTTTCATTCCACCGACCATCGCGTTATGCCTATCACGCCGCCCGTCACCATTTTGATCCCCACGCCCGTCGTGATAACGATACCACCGATCGGCACGTTGGTAAGTATCCCATCGATTCCCTATCCCACTACTTGTTGTCTTAACCTTATCCCTACGCCCATAGGGATACCACTTGCGTCTGATCCCACCAAACACGTGGCAAGATCTATCCCACTGATTGTTGTGATATGCTTACTCCATCGCTCGCCGCTATACCCGTATCCCGCCGCTTGGTGCAATACCTGATCCCTCTGGCCGTTGCTATAGAGCTATACTGCCAACCGTCATGATACCTCTGGGGTAGCCAAAGAATTAAAAAATTCTAGAACCTCAGCTCAGCTTGAGTGTGCTCAGCTAGAGGTCTCCCACATGCACTTGAGGTTCGAAAGAATTTGCCAAAGGATCATGTGCTGGAAGAGAGTGCTTCAAGCTATGCTCAGCCCACCCTCCGCCCTAGTTGGGGATTTGGAAGCTCAATCCCTATCCTCCACTCATTACTAGGCCCCTGACCAAAAAGTCTATCTAGCTCCGCGGCAAAAGAGAGAGATTGGATGAAGTAATGCAATACCCCTCGGGTCCAAGGGCATCTGAAGCCCCATTCACAAGTGTAGCCTCTCCTAACTCGCCTGCACCTTCGGTTGCATCCAAGCTGAGACAAACATTCTCCAACATGTTTAGACACTTAGGCCGGACAGAGTCGGCAGACATGGAGAACCCCTTCTCCGGCATGTCTCCAGGGAGGGAAGGTCAACAACATCTAGCTCCCCAACCACAAAATGGGACAGAAACCACCTTCGTAGATCCAGGACCCTCCGCCTATGCAAGACCTTCCCAATGGGACCGCATGGATGAGGGAATTCCAAAGGCAAGACCAAGTTGAGGGGATACTAGGAACTTCCAAGGTGGAGCACCTTATGAACCCCCAATAGTCCCAGTGCCACCAACCTTTATCAACTATGGGGCATCACAATTCCCACCTTATCGCCCATTGCATGGAACTAATGTTCCCATGCCACAGGACCCACCTCCTCCGGAGTATGCCCCATTTAGGGAGCAGCCACATGCAGTGGAGGCAGAGAAGAGCTCTTCCACTTTATCATTAAGCGAAGAGGTTAAAATCCCAAACACAACACATACACCTATACCTCATCCACAAGATCCCAAAGACAAAACCTACTACCTAATAAAGGAATTCATTCTAAAGGAATCCATGTCCCATCAGTTGTTTTCAAGACTTACATCTACACCTCATTGACAAGATCCCACAAACAACCTAGCTACTCTCATCCATGCACAACCTATTGTTCTTCATCACTAATTCAAGTAGTAATTCAAAGTTGTCCTGGCTAACTAAATACAATAATTAACCTAGAGTAATACATTCTGAAAGAATTAATATGATAATTTATAGAACAAATATAGATATCCAATGTGGTATAAAAACTTTCTTGGTATATTCAATCAAATCATTTTTAGCCTTTAAAATCATTAATGTAGTAATAGAAATCAGAATATCTACAAAATAACTTCAAATCAGATCAAATCTTAATTGTGTCCACTACATCATGATCCATAGGAATCCATTTGCTCTCTCTCTCTCTCTCTCTCTCTCTCTCTCTCTCTCTCTCTCTCTCTATCTCTCTCTCTCTCTCACACACACACACACACACACACACACACATACAGAGCCCATCTCTCTCTCTCTCTCTCTCTCTCTCTCTCTCCCACACACACACACACACACACACAGAGCATGGGAATCCATCTCTCTCTCTCTCTCTCTCTCTCTCTCTCTCTCTCTCACACACACACACACACACACACATTTTTTTAGTGAAATCACACACACACACACACACACACATAATGCATGGGAATCCATCTCTCTCTCTCTCTCTCTCTCTCTCTCTCTCTCTCCACAACATAGTCCTCTTACGCTTGCTCCCATACAAGCCCCTTTTGAACAATCCCAAAATGAAGTACTCCTTCAAAATGTGTCTTACATCTGGTCTAGGGGAAGAGGAGCGCTTCATAAGAGCAAGAAGAGGTTGTGAGGATGTTGAGAGGAGGCTAAGGATATTGAGAGGGGGAAGATGAGTGGAGTTTGAGAGGAGGAAGCTGAGAGGAGGATGAGAGGAGGAAGAGGTTGAGAGAAGGAGGTTGAGGGGAGGTTGAGAGGAGGTTGAGAGGAGGAGGCTGAGAGGAGAAAGAGGCTAGGAGGAAGGTAGGGATTCAATGGGGATAGTTTGGGGGGCCTCTTGGGAGGTGTTTTGGGGGTTGGGGACACTTTTGAAAATTTTTGATTTTTTGGAGGGAAAAAAATCGCGATTTTGGGGGCCCACGGAGTGAGGGAGGAGGGTAGGGGGACCATGAAAAAGTCAAGGGAGGGAGTAAATGCCCCAGGAGGTGGTGTGGGAAAGAGGAGGCAAGTGGGAGACCTTTCACTCCAAGCGCATCTTGAACTATCGGCTCCTCAAGCGCTTGATATGGCACTGGAGTGTGGTAATGAAGGGTGTAGTCATGACCCTTGTATGCATAGCAGGAGTGGATGGCACATCCATCGAGTTGTTGGAGCCATGCCTCTCCAAGCGGCGAGTGTGTTTGTGATCACACAATTTTGTATTTCCCTTGTGTGGGGGACATGGTGCGCTTCCTTGACGTCCTTGAGGGGGCACGCCTATTGTTGTAGGCACCTCTTGGGTAGCATATTGCATAGAGACATCTTCCTCCGCTTGCAAATCTTCAACTGGTAATTTGGAGGGCATACGGATCATGGCCAAGGGCGTTCTCTATGAGTCAAAGGGATCAGTGGCTTGCGGGATAGGGGGTTGGGGGTGGAGGCCAAAGCTCCATCTCAAACTCAAAAAAGAGACAGTCTGTGGGATACTGAAATGGAAACGACCGGTAGGATACTGAAATGGCAACGACCAATGGGATAATGGGATGGCGACGACGGTCGTCGTGATAACTATCAGAGAAAAGTAAAGAAAGGGGAAGAAGGGAGAAATTGGAAAGGATAGGAGAGAGACACAGAGGGGAAAGGGCTATGAAGGGGAGGTTATGTATGTGAGGTGTATGGGTGAGGCATGTGGTAGACTGTGAGGTCAACGTGCAAGAATACAAAAAATGCAGAATGGACATACTAACCCTAATCACCTAGTGCTGACACTTACTACTTGACTTTCATCTCGATGACTACGGCAGATATTGTTGGTACTATTTTCTGAAAGAGAAATTTGATGTCTTTTCCATATTTCAAGAATTCAAAGCAATGCATTGGTAGAAAATCATACAAGCAGGAAGATCAAAGTCATGAGATCAGATAGAGGAGGTGAATACATCTCTTTAGAATTTGTGAACTTTTGCAGAAGTCATGGCATTCAAAGACAATTCACTTGTGCAGATATTCCTTGAGCAACAGAATGCAAGAGCTGAAAGAAAGAATGGTACTTTAGCAGACAGAGCAATGCTCAGTGAGAAACATCTTCTGAATCAGTATTGGGCAAAAGCAATAGCCACAACAAACTACTTACTTAATCGGCTTCCTACCAAACTGATTCAGGGTATGACACCTTATGAAGCATTCACTGGACACAAGCCATGCATTGGGCATCTCTACATATTTGGTTGCATAGCATATGCCCACATACATGAGGACCATCGTAGAAAATTGGATGCGAAGTCACATAAATGCATCATAGTTGGCTACAGTGAAGAAAGAAAAGCATACAAGTTGTATGATCCCATCAACCGAAAGGTCATTATCTCCATAGATGTAATCTTTGATGAGAAATCATAATGGGAAAACCTCAAATGCACAAGAGATAGACGCACTGATTACTCAGTCATCTACAGAAAAGTGTCGATGAAGAAGAGCAAGAATTACCAGAAGCACACATTGCAAGAACTGGAGTGTGAATATATACTGACACTGATAGCTATTAGTTACCGACACCCATGCCAATTCCCACATCAACACTTTCTTTACGATGTATACAATGATGGACATTTTGGCACTTTCTTTACGATGTATACAATGATGGACATTCTGACACTTTTCACTTGTTTAAAAAAAAATCTTTGTATTTAGCATCAGTATTAGCGTCAAAAAGCGGCCCATGTCTTGTAGTGCATGAACTACTCTTTTAGCTACCTTTTTGAGACATCTTTTGACATGTGGAGCCCTATGTAGGCATTTTCCTGTAGCACACTTTAGGCATGAACCACTTTTTAAGCTACCTTTTTGGGACATCTTTTGACATGTGGAGCCCTATGTAGGGATTTCCCCGTAACACACTTTAGGCCTACATTTGGGCTCCCTTTTTCCTCTATATTTTGATAGTTTTTAGACAATGATGGCACCACTATGGGATTATTAAATAGGGATAGCTAAGAGATTCATGGCTACACAATGTTAGTGATTGAGCTTTTGGGCATATATATATGCACAACTTTTGATGGAAGCAATGGGATAATCATATTGCAAGTTACTGACTATTATTTCTTGCATAAAGAGGGATTAATACTTAATGCAATGATATAAATGTAGTTGGGATAGCCTTGCCAATTTTGTGAAAGATATCAAATGGAGATATTTATTGGGACCGCTCCCTCTCCTGCGCGATGACATCAAACCCCAGCCACCAACAATGCCTCACTACGACGGGTCTTCTTCTCACTATGAGGTGGCCTAACTTGAATGAGAGATGAGATCGATGTTTGGCGAGACTCTTCAACATGGCCTACGTGCTTATGCTAGAGAGACCAACTCACCTTTATAGACTTCAGGACTCATCTACAAAATGTCGGGAGTACATGAATCGCTGGCTCTGCTTTGATCTAGAGGAGTCACAACTATACATAGCCACTACATTGGAAAGTCACATAAAAACAAATAGTATTGGATTTAAGCTTTTGACATTGTTTATTACACTTTGAACTAATATATGCACCATATGTTAAAAGGGCTCTTTGTAGAACTTGACAATGATCAGAAAATTAGTGATATAATATAAGTATACTTTGACAATTGATTCTTGAAAACAAGGTGGTACACGTGGTTATTATGTAAAATGGTGGAGATCTACCTGAAATATTGCTTGATTGAGTTTACAAAGGTGAGTAGTTGGTAGGAATCTTTAGGGGTTAGGAAAGTCACACACACTCACACACACACACACACACACCTCGGGGGGGTCACTCATCATATGTAACCCTATCACGTGAGTTCAACAGAAGGATTTTTTTAATTTCTAAAATTTACAGAAATAAATATACATAAGGGACTATTTTAAATAGTTTTGGAAAAAATTCACAGATTTGTATAGAAAAGGGGTACATTTTATTAATGAAATTTTTTACAGATAAGGGACTTTAAATATAGGCCTTGAACGCACGTGATATAGAGGGTTTATACATAGTGACCCCCCTGAGACACACACACACACATTTAATGCAAGTACTTGCAATTTGGAGGAAAGTAAGCTTGATACATTGGATGCAAGTCCAAATCATGAGCCATGTATACATGTTGAACCCTTACCTTAATGGTAGTTTTAGACTTTAGAAACCCAACAATATGGCCTTTCCATTGTTTCTGATTATTTCCAGAGACCTTTAATAGATCTATTGAAGAGTGTTGCATTGTAACCCAAGACATAAGCTTGAATTCTTGAGAAATCCAAACATCATTTACATCCTTCAAAATTGTGGCATAAACAAGATTGAAGCAAAAGCTCTGGTCTAGGAGAAGAAGAGTGCTTTACCCTCTCAAGAGGAAGAGAGAACACAGATGAAATTGTATTGAGAAGTTTTCACTTTCAAAGAGGAGAAAGTGCATTATTTACTTTAGAGAGAAGAAAGAACATTGTTTACTTTGCAAGAGGGCTTGGTGCCTGGGGATAGTTTAGAAAAGATATTGGCACATCTTTGGACTAATTTTTAGGCCTTTGAAATAATGTTAATTTATTTGACATGGCTACAGGAAGGTGTGGTAGAGGATTTGACAAGTAGGGGTGGGGATAGGCCAGATAAGGAGAGATGGAGGTTGGGACATGCTAGGTTAGTAAATGCCACAAGTGGGTGTGGGGGGACAAGAGGGGTATAGTGGTAGGGTGGGGTGGCTACCGGAGGTCTCTCCACCAATAAGAAGCTAAAAGGTTTCCTCCAAATATTAAATGTTGGACCCTCCTCATTGATAGAGTCTCTAATTTTTTAATTAGAGAAAATATAACTTTCCTAATAAAAGGTCCCTTTTTGAGTCCAAAAGTCCCCTAATTCTCCCACTATGCATGGGCTTGTTGAGCCTCAGAATTGGTTTCTAGGATGTTGACCAAAGCTAGCTCACTAGTGGGGCTTGTGGTTGCCATGGGATCATGCCTAGCCATAAAGATATGAACAAAGTCGGGTGGTGTGGCCATGGTAGATCTAGGCTCCAACCTTATGGTCACCTTATGGTAGATCTAGGCTGCAACCTTATGGCCACCTTTATGAGTTAGTACCTATAGCCTTGAATGTTTTAAATGGAGAAGAGAAGAGGAAATAATTTGTGACTTCCATACAAGAAAATCTCCTTAATTTTGAAAAACTGACATCTCTCATGGTTACTAAAGAGTTAGTTGAAGATGGAGGAAGCAAGATCTCATAGAGTTTATGGTGCCAAAAGAGCTAGTAATGGTGGATACTAGTAGCAAAACTACAAAAGGCAGCAATACTCTAGTGAGAGGTCCCGAGGTTGAGGAAGAGGAAACTATAGAGGTAGGGGGAGAAATAGAGGTCATGGTGGATGGCAGAACAATAGATAAAGTGGAAATTCAAGTGGATTATATTATTGTGGAAAACCAAGTCACATTGAAGATTTTTGTTATAAGAAACAAGAAGATGCAAAGAATGATGGATTACAGTAGGGAAACTATGCGTCATCTAGTAGTGAAATGAAGAGAGAGAAAATCTATTTGTAATATTTTAAAAAAATATGTTTGTAATTTAGCACATGTTAATGCTATTTCACATAAGAAAAGGGTTACAAATGTATGGTATGTGGACTCAGATGGAGAGGCATGGCTTTGTTGAGACAAGTGATACTTGTCATACAATTGAGCACATTGGCAGAGTTCCTTTGGACATGCAAAATGGGTAAACAAAGTATTTGATTGATGCATTACATGTGCCAAGTATTGTGAAGATTGTGGGAGAGAGGGAAGGAGTCTCACTTGCGGCTTTCTCACATGCACAATGGGGGAATACACACAAAGGTGGAGGCTGAAAACAATTTTCCTCTTCTTAGTTGTGAAAGCCAAAAGAACTCAAGTACAAAGAAATAGAAGAACCCTATATGTGGGTCTCAAACCAAACTCAACTAACTAAGGTGGCATACTAACTAAGCCACAAACTATAGTAGATAAGAATAGCTGTCATCCAGCTATTATTCGTGGGCGGTGTACCAACCGCATCTCCAGCTAACAAGTCGGTGACATAAGTACACAACGGTCACCCTGGCATATCTCGAGTGGAGCTCGATATCTCAACACTCCCCCTCGAGCTCAATCCCAAATCCTGCACACCAAGCAGGTCTCTAAACTTGGCCCAATGCTTTCGTGAATATGTCAGCTACCTGATCCTCTATGCTGACATAAACTAGATCAATAAGACCTAGTAAAATCTTCTCCCGCACATAGTGATAATGCACCTCAATGTGCCTTGTTCTGGCATGAAAGACTGGGTTCTTTGCCAAGTGTATACTACTCATGTTGTCACAATAAATGACAACCGGCCCATCTGTAGACTGATGCATATCATAGAGTAGCTTATGCAACCAAGCTATCTCACATGCAGCCATTGCTGCACCCCTGTACTCAGCCTCTGTGCTCGACAAGGCAACTGTAGGCTGTTTCTTGCTGCTCCAAGTGACTGCAGCACTCCCAAAAGAGAACACATATCCACTGGTAGATCGTCTATCAGAAATGCTACCAGCCCAATCAGCATCAGTGTATCCATGCAACTGTATCTGAACCCCAGCCTCATAAAATAGTCCATACTGCAATGTGGACTTCACATACCTGAGTATGCGTCTAGCCGCATCCAAATGCGGTTTCCTTGGAGCCTGCATAAACTGACTTACCAACCCAACAGCATAGCTCAAATCTGGCCTGGTAATAGTCATGTAAATCAAACTTCCTACTATGCATCTGTACATAGTAGGGTCTTCCAGAAGCTCACCTGCATCTGTGCTCAGCTTCACATTCTGCTCCAAAGGAACTGAAATAGGCTTACAGCCTGTCATCCCATATTTGGACAGCATGTCCAATCCATACTGCCTCTGCAAGAGCTGTATCCCACTTGGTGATCTAATCACCTCAATGCCCAAGAAATAGCGCAGCTCTCCCAAATCCTTCATCTCAAACTTCTGCTTCAATAGCATTTTCACATGAAGGATATCTTCATCACTATCACCTGTGATGATCAAATCATCAACATAAATGACAAGCAGCATAATCCCTTTCTCTGTTTTTCTCACATAGAGTGAGAAATCTGCCTTGGAAATCTGAAAGCCAATAGTGACAAGATACTGTCCTATCTTGTCAGACCATGCTAGCTAGGTGCTTGCTTCAAGCCATACAAGGCTTTCTTCAACCTGCAAACAAACTCAGGATGAATAGCATGAACATAACCTGCTGGCTGCTCCATAAAGACCTCTTCTTGCAAATCACCATGCAAGAAGGCATTCTTTACATCCATCTGATGTAAAGACCATCCCTTTGATGTAGCCATAGCAATGACTGCTCTTACGGTTGCCATCCTTGCAACCGGGCTGAAAGTTTCTTCATAATCAATGCCATATGTCTGTGCATACCCCTTGACAACTAATCTTGCCTTGTATCTATTCACAGAACCATCTGCATTGTGCTTGATCTTATAAACCCACTTACAACCAATTGCATTCTTGCCTTTAGGCAAAGGCACCAATTCCCATGTAGCATTAGCATCCAAGGCATCCATTTCTTCATCCATGGCTTTCTCCCATTTTTCATTTCCCATGGCTTGTTGCTCAAAAGAAGTGGGTTCTGGTTCCTATATCACTTTGACCATATAGGCATAGTGAATGGCTGTAAATCCATCATATTTCAGCCTATCCACAGGATACCTAACCCTGGTAGACCTGCGCAAAATAGGCTCACCTCTAGGTGCTCTCAAAACATCCCTGGTCTTCCTTACTCCAGGTGTAACAACAGAAGGAATACCCAACTCATCATCAATGCTCTGTTCTGAGCCACTGGATTCACCATCCACATAAGAGTGACCTGCATTCACATCAAACATGGGCTGATCTACCTTCTCTTTCCCTTTTCGTGATACCTGTGTACCACTCTCTGCATTGCTTTGAGGGGATTCTCTTGATCTCAATCTGCCTGTCCATGGCGAAGTATGTGAACCACTGGTAGAGGACACTCCAGGTCCACTGATATTTTGTGATTGCTGCTGTGCATTCTGTGCAGCATTACCATTTTGTGCATCTACATCAATCATCACATTTACTAGTTTATACCAGCTGCTCATGTCATCAAAAACAACATCTCTGCTCACTGTGAACTTACGTGTAGAAGGGTTATAGCATCTATACCCTTTCTGCTGCAGAGAATAACCAATAAAGACGCACTTCTCAGCTTTTGGATCCAACTTGGACCTCAACTCATCTGGCACATGGACATAAGCAATGCAACCAAAAATCTTCAAATGTGAAATATCTGGTTTCCTACCAGTATACATCTCCTCTGGCGTCATGCCATGTATTGCTGCAGTGGGAGTCCTGTTCATTATATAGACTGCTGTAGCAACTGCTTCAGCCCAATAATAATCTGGTAGATCTTTTTCATTTAGCATAGCCCGAGACACCTCTCCAATATGCTTGTTTTTTCTTTCTGCAATTCCATTTTGCTGTGGGGTATGACTGCATGAATATTGTTGCTTTATACCATGCTCCTGCAAGAACCTTGCAAACTCATTTGAGAGGTATTCTCCCCCTCCATCTGACCTTAGGCATTTTATTTGCAGGCCTGTTTCTTTTTCAACCATAGCTTTGAAAGCTTTGAAGTGCCCAAACACTTCACTTTTCTTTTTCATAAAATACACCCACAGTTTTCTGCTGAAGTCATCAATAAATGTGACAAAATAGTGACAGCCTCCAATAGATGCAGCTTTTGTAGTCCACACATCAGAGTGTATTAATTCCAATGGTTTTTTACTCTCTTGAACATGCCTAGGAAAAGGTTTCCTTGCCTATTTCCCAAATTGACAGGCTTCACAAATCTTGTGCATTTCTGCAACCTTGAATTTTGGCAATCCTGCAACAATATTTTGGGCTTGCATTGATTTAAGTCGCTGTATATTAACATGACCAATGCGTTTGTGCCAGATATCAATATCTGCAACTACACCGGTCCCATGTGCAAACATTGCTGCACTCAATTCAGGCATGTCTGCATCCAACGTAAACATCCTGCCCTTCTTCTTTCCTTTTGCTATCAAGCGACCATTATTTTTCATATCCTCAACAAAGCATCCATGAGGATTAAATCTGACCTACAAGCCCTGCTCAACCATCTGACCAACAAAAACCAGGTTCTTGGTGATGTTCGGGACATGAAATACATCAGACAAGTATTTCTTTTTCCCATCCTGCATAG
Organism: Dipteris shenzhenensis; assembly: GCF_047967505.1. Taxonomy (NCBI): domain Eukaryota; kingdom Viridiplantae; phylum Streptophyta; class Polypodiopsida; order Gleicheniales; family Dipteridaceae; genus Dipteris; species Dipteris shenzhenensis. The sequence goes on from NC_141614.1 coordinate 46,250,600, forward strand.
ACAAAGGAATTTTGCCAATTTGCACAATAGGATGTGTAGTATCATCACCAGTCTCCACAAATCCTGGCTTTTCCATCTTCCTTGCATCTTGCATCCATTCTGCATGACCTGTCATGTGGTTTGACGCACCTGAGTCAACGTACCACACATCATTTTGTTCTTCTGCACTTGTCACAGAATTGGTCATATGCTGCACCATAAATAGATGCTCATTTCTGTCATCACCCTACCTGCTAGAAGATGCATAATTGCCTTGCTGCAATTTTCCACTCATAATGTCATTCTGCTTTTTATAGCAGTCCTTAGCCATATGACCCATTTTGCCACAATAGTAGCATTCAACATTGCTGTTTGCATTTTGGCTTCTCTGCCATCCACCACGGCCTCTTTGGCTCCCCCTGCCTCTAGAGTTACCACGTCCTCCTGCATAGGACTAGTTTTCTTGCGTTTGCTGCATATTCTGATTTCTACCACGGCCTGCAGATCGGCCTCCTCTACCTCTGCCTCTACCTCTGCCAGCATTTGAGTAGAAGATAGTTTCTTTTGATGTTCCTGCTGAAGAAGATGCACCACCATTTCTCTGCTCTTCAGAGATTAGAAGAGCAATCAGCTCCTCAAAATCAGGAAAGTTTTCACGGACAGCAATGGATGTCCAAAACTGTGCATAATCCTTGCCTAGACCATTCAAGGTCACAGAAACCAAATCATCATCATCCACTGGCGACCCAATGGAAGCAAGTGCATCTGCAATTTTCTTCACTTTCATGTGGTAGTCATTTATGCTCAAATTTTCTCTCTGCACATTGTGCAACTCCTGTTTGAGTTGCATTTTCCTGGCTTGTGTATTTGTGCTATACATTTTTGCCAAAGTATCCCATGCCTCCTTTGGCGTATTTGCATCCTGAATATGCACAATCATGGAGTCCGAAATACTGATAGATAGCCAGTACATAACTTTCCTGGCTCTCTCATGCCATCCTTTGAATGCCTGCATTTCCTGTTGACTGGGAACATTAGGAAGAACAGGTTCTTCTTCATTTCCTGTAATGAATTCCCAATAGCCTTTTCCCATCAAGAAATTCGTCATTCTAAACTTCCATGCCTGGAAGTTGTTCTTGTCAAGCTTTTTAGTGACAATCTGTGAAAGAGAATCAGATGCCATTACAGAACACTGCAAAATATTCTGTCACTGCAAAAAACACAGCTTTTGCCTCACACGGGCAGATCTGCAAAACTGACGAAAGTGATATTTCACCACACAGTCACTTCCTAGTGACGATTTTGCATCAACAAGCAACAGGCATGAATCTACAACTCCCAATATCTCTGCACACAGGCATACGATGCAATTTCTATGGCACCTTTCCACCGACTAGCCGCGCAGTGGTCGCACAGCAAAAAACAGGGCCTTTTTCTGAGTGCCTGCGAAGAACTTCCGCCTTCAAAACGGGCCCCGAAACGGCCTCTCCCGCAGCATATGCTGCGCTCTCGTCACACCGCGAAGGGCGTCTCAATCTGAAACAGTGCACTCCTGCACTTCTAGCTACCTGCAGAGATTTGCTCCCAAACTCGAAATAGGAAAAAGCAACACTTGTCCTCTTACCAAGACACCACGAACTTGGCTTGCTTTCTTGAGCTCCTTACCACGAACAAGGCTCTGATACCATGTGAAGATTGTGGGAGAGAGGGAAGGAGTCTCACTTGCGGCTTTCTCACATGCACAATGGGGGAATACACACAAAGGTGGAGGCTAAAAACAGTTTTCCTCTTCTTAGTTGTGAAAGCCAAAAGAACTCAAGTACAAAGAAATAGAAGAACCCTATATGTGGGTCTCAAACCAAACTCAACTAACTAAGGTGGCATACTAACTGAGCCACAAACTATAGTAGATAAGAATAGTTGTCATCCAGCTATTATTCATGGGCGGTGTACCAACCGCATCTCCAGCTAACAAGTCGGTGACATAAGTACACAACGGTCACCCTGGCATATCTCGAGTGGAGCTCGATATCTCAACAAGTATTACTAAGGACTTGGTTTCTGTTTTTCAAATGGTAGTAGAACAAGGTTTGGATGTCAAGTTTAATAGAGGGGGTGTATTTGTTGAGGACTGCAAGAATAGCCAATAAAGTTATTGCAAGAGGATGCAAAGCTGGTAGGGGAGTCCTTAGTTGGTTTCTGCAGCACCCAAGGAAGCCACATTTGGATGAAGCACGGAGGATGCTGTAGTATGCAAAGGCTACAATGAATTATGGGTTGTTTTATGGGTAGGCAGCTCTTATGAAAGAAGATCTACCAGTGGGTATGCATTCGGATTTGGTAGTGCCATGGTGACTTGGAGCAGCAAGAAGCAACCAATGGTTGCATTGTCTAGTAATAAGGCTAAGTATAGAGGTGTAGCAATGGTAGCATGAGAGATAGCTTGGTTAGACGTTGCCAAAGTAGTTGCATTGTATTGTGAGAATATGAGTAGCATTCAACTAGTTCGTAGATGTTGCCAAAGTAGTTGCGTTGCATTGTGAGAATATGAGTAGCATTCAATTAGTTCAACCCAATGTATGATGCAAGGACAAAGCTGCACATAGAAGTGCATTATCATTATGTGAGGAAGAAGGTCCTTGTTGGAGGGATTGATTTGACATATGTCAGAACAGATGATCAGGTGGCTGGCATATTCACAAAGTCATTGGTGTAAAAGTTTTGAAGCATGCTAGGTGTGATAGAGTTTGGGTTGAGCTCAAGGGGGAGTGTTAAACTAGTGAGCTCACCACATGATCATGCACCTAGGTAGTGGACCCTAGAACCATTGGTGTGATAGATTAGGTGAGCTATAGAGTGATTGATGGTAGACCTAAACCTAAAAACCAACATCATACTATCATTCACCTTTGTTTGGTGTGTTTTGGGGGAGTTTCTATTGTGTTGAGGTGGTGTATTGTTGTGGAGCTATTGTGTGTGTAGAGAAGCCATTGTGAAACAACTGCATTGTGGTGAAAGAGAAACTGCATTGTGAAGCAACTTCATTGTGGCCATATAGCTATGTATGCCTCCACCTCTCTTGTGAATGAAGAACTACTCTCTTGTATATATTACTTGTGCAATTGTAGAGCTCAAGCCCCTCCTACTTCTACTGTGTCATTGTTGTCTTGTTTTGTTTCCTGGTATTAGAACTCTATGTATCTTTTCATACAGTTTTAGATCTGCTTGCATCTCTTCACAAATCTCTAGTTTTTAATTCATCCCAACATATGACATATGCCACACCTTCACATAAGTTCTTTGTTCTTACGGGAAAAAATCAAAATCTCTAGGTTTTAATTCTTCTCAACAAATGGGATATGCCACACCTTCACATAGAGAGTCACTTGTGACATGTATGAATATATCTCAATGGAAAGAGTTCCCACTCTTCAAGTTCAATTCATTTTTGTATTCATGTGCCAAACCTCTTGGCGTTCTTGCTCCCTTACACTATTAATGTGTTCTAGCATGCTCAACCTTGTAACCCATACTTTTGCACTCCCTCTAGCTCCTCCCTTATCTTTTTTCCTCCTCCTCCCTTCCTCCTCCTCCTCCTCCTCCCTTCTTCTCCTCCCTCCTCCTTTCTCTTCATCTCCTCATCCTCGTTCACACCCCTTTAATCCTTAATCCCCATGAAATTGTGAAGGTCCTAGCTCTCCACTCCTCCTCAACCTTGAAATCATCCTAAATCTTGCAACCCTCTCTCAAACTTAAACCCCTTGATAAATTTTCTCAGCCCTACCCTCCTAAAGTTGACAACCTTTCACACATCCTTGGATTTGTATGGAGGTGAAAACCTCCATCAAACCTTACAACATTTCACCAAAATAAAACCCAAGGACCAATGCTACAGTTTTGAGCATCTATGCTACAACAAGCAACAACATAACTATAGGTGAGTAAAATCCTTGGGTGACAACATCTTGGTGCCATTGTTGGGGCAATTAGCAGGTAAAGCAAAAGTGGATCACATATTTTCTTTCATGAGAAAGAACTTCCTTTGAAATCCATTGATGATACATATCTCAAGGCAAAGGAGTATGAGAATGCTTTGAATTATTTCAAAATTACAAGATCTTTACCTTTATTAAATGCTTGGGAATGGTGATTTGCATAAGCCCATTAGCAACCAACCAAAAAAGTTAACCCTTTAAACCCTCATATCTATAAAAGCATCATCCCCACCCCTCAATCCTTCCCGATTCACTTTTGCAAACCCGCCTCTCTCAACACACTCCACTTGTAGGTTCTGTCCATCCCCCCCATTTTTGTCATCCATCATCTCCACCCCTTTCACCACCACTTTTCTCCTCCCCTCTACCACCATGTTTCCTATTGATCTCCTCCTCCACCTCCACTTTCCGTCCACTTCAATGTATGCCCTCCCCACTTTCCTTCTTAAATTTTTTGTTCACCTTTCCCCTCACTTTCCATTGCATTCCCCTTCTTCTTTCTCCCTTTCCCTTCTCTTTTTTATTAACCCCCCACCCCTTTCTATTTACTCCCACCCTCTTTTCCATCCTTGCACCACTCTATACCCCCTTTGATTCTCTCTCTCTCTCTCTCTCTCTCTCTCTCTCTCTCTCTCTCTCTCTCTCATCCCATCTCTCCCCTTCCCTTTCCAACCCCTCTTTCATCCATCCATTTTGACCCCTCTTTTTCTTTTCATTCACCTCTGTCTCTTCCTTTCTCTCCCCTACCCTCTTCCATTCTATTACCTTCCCCCCTTTCATTCTATTTTTACCATCACCCCACCTGCACTCCCTCCCATGCACCCCCCTCTCATTTTTTCCATCACCACCCTTCATTATATCACTCCCTCATCCCCCCCTTCATTCTATCACTCCCTCATCTCTCCTCTTCATTCTATCACCACCCTTCATTCTATCACTCCCTCATCCCCCCCCCCTCCCATACCTCTTTCCCCCCTTTTTCATACCCCTCCTCTCTTCCTACACCAAAGGCAAATAAGGATAGCAAGCAAACCTCAATCTCAACACATGAGCAAGAAGAGAGCTTGTATTTCTCAAAGGTTGCATACAACAATGAAGACCAAAGTCAACCATTTGGCCTTTTATATATGTCACATTTTGAAGGGATAGACAACCCTATTCCTTGAATCCCTCTCTCTCTTTTGTTCCACTTATGTGGACCCATATGGCACCAAGGCATATGTTGACTCTCTCTATCTTCAAATGACTCTTGTGTTATCCTTTTATGGGATCCAAATGGCTCTTGAGTTATCCTTGCCGATTGGGGCAATCCTGGCAGCTACTTCCAAACTGAGCCATTTGTGGCTCAAAACCCATAGGGTTTGGATGGGCCAGACCTGTTAGCATGCTCAATGGTTGTTAACATGCCCCCCTTACTATTGTTAAGCCATCCTTAAATCAGTCGCATTGCAGTAGGTGAGTGGAGAGGACCGTTTGGAGGACTATGTAGTGGCCCAATTGCTGTGGGGTGATCCGTGTGAAATAAGCCCGATACTTCCCAGAAGTGATTAGCATGCATGTCCTCGAACATGTGAATGTGAGGGTTTGGCCATGGAGATTTTGGAACCGAAGCTACATGCATAAGCCTTGGAATTGGGTAGGGCCTTTGTTGTGGTTGAAGACAATCTGGTTGTTGAGATTGTGAAGTTTGTCATCAATGGGACATCTGTGGATGGGGAGATCTCAGAGCAACAAGAGGATAAGGTGGTTGAAGTGCACCACTGCTACCACTACGGGATCGGGTACCAAGCCATAGGTATTGTTGAATGACTAAGGGCAAAAGAAAATTTCTTCTTGAGTCATTTCCTTGTGGAAGTTATACTTTGGGTAGGCTCACCTCCATTTGTTGAAGGACTGAATGATAAACGTTGTAGCAAGGGGTCAAACTTCCATTATCTCGTATAGGTGAAGATGAGAGCCTTCGATTTGTGCCTTTTAGTGATGCATGAGAGCACTATCGAGTAAGTGCTAGAAGGATTGGAGGTTGGGCCACCATTTCAGATCTTTTGTCGATGAGGAGGGGGGTGTTGGAGGAACATCATTATCCACATTTAGCATTGGTAGAATTGCCAGCCATAGTAATGTATTCAAAGCTTTGTTTGGGAGGTCAATAGGAGCATTGGAGGATATGGACTAGGAGGTCCCTTGCTGTGCGGTGCTAGTGTTGGAGGTGTGCGAGGAGTATTTGGGTTGGTTTGTGTGGGGAAGGGGAGGCGGAGCGGGATTGGGAGGTTGTTGAAGGGGGTGGGTAGGATTTGTGGGGTCTGATATGGGTTAGGAATATCTATGGGGGGTAGTAGCGTTAACAATGGAGATGGCTTTTTTATCCTCCTCCTAAGTGACAACTTTGGGGTATGCTACATGAATTGTTTCACATTTTCTCACCAAGGACTCGTGTGAGTCCAGGAGAGCTTGTAGCACCCTATTGAATAAAATGATGATGCCGAGGGGGTGGTAGGTCATGGAGTGATAGGCAACTAGATGCCCTTGAGTTTGAACTGCTGAAGGCCAACCATAGGTCAGCATCCAGTCGATGCCTACTTGTATGTTTTTGGGAGTATAGACCCATGGGTTCAACTCATCGGGCTTTTGGCTAGCTCCATCACATCATCGTCTTGTGGACAATTGGTGGACTCAATGATTACTCGACACCACACTTGGAATTTAAGAGTTGGGCTAGGTGGCTAAGGTTTGAAGATTGGAGGGATGGAGGCTGGTGGGTTGAAGATCTAGGGAGAAGTAGGACATAGCTAGAATGAGGCAACAATGGCCAAGATTTCATCGGAGGATGGTTTGGGGTGTGTTGGGTGGCAGGGGGAAGTGAGATCGATGTGGAAGATGAGATTTTGTGCACGGAGTGCATCGAAGTGCATTTGAAGTGTTTGGGGGACTGTGCATGGCAATAGTGTGTGTGGCGAGTTGTGCAAAGACCGCCCTTAACATTGTGAATTCCTGCTACTCTTTGTCTTCCAAAGTGGACTCCTCTAGCATGCACAGGTACGAAGCTGCTTGTTTTCGGCTTCATTGAGACGATGAGGGCTTGGTCCTATGCGAAAAGGTCTTGAAGCATCTAGATCTATTGGCCAGATCCCTCCCTAAGAATATCATACCTTTCCTCAGCCAATGTCTATCATTCTCATGGTGCAGAGGCATGATTCTACCTTGTCTAGCTGGTCCATCATGGTCGGAACTAGGGACTCACTAGTAGAGAGCTCATCCTTGAGCTTTGTAATAGTAACCTCCAGGTCCTCGACCTTAGCCCTGTACTCCTCTACTTTTTCTAGGGAAGTTTGCCCCATAGCTTGTGCGGTGACCATGAGGGTGTGGCTTTTGTGGGCCCTGACTTGTGCTTGTAGAGTAGAGAGGAGGACAATTGGGAGGCATTCTCTTGCCTCCACTGCAAAATTGTGCACAGTATTTGAGGGAGTTGGGCCATTGCATCCAATAGTTGGAGCTCCATGTTATCTATCTTTGATAGCTATTCGGCTAACATTTCGTTGTATCCCCCCATGTGTTCGGGTACTCAGGTGCACTAAAAAACTATAGGGCTTCTGTGAGCCCGACCAGCCCATGGAGAAGAAGAAGAGCCTATGACAAAAGAAGCTAGCTCTTGGGGTTGTACTATGCCAGTGGCTGTAGTCTAGGGAGCAGAGGAGGGGGGAGGGGGAATAGTTGTTGCACCAGAGTACAGGCCAATGTTTATTGTATCTTCCCCTTGAAGCATTTCCACATCAATGGGGTCCTAGATTGTGGCCTTGCCTTTAGATTGATGGGTTGATACCTCAAGGCATTGTTTTCTCTCCACGAATTCCCATACTTGATGGTATTCATATTGCTATGCCAGTTGACTCATGAGTGGCTATTGAGCTGGACAACTTGATGGGGTTGTGCTTGGATCAATTTTGAGACTTTTGGTATCGGCCACCACTGTCTCCTCTTCAGTTAAAGCATCTCTTGTAGCTTCTTTATTGGCTAGCCCATATCCGATTGGGGGTTGCTCTTCCAACATGTGGTAAAGGATGGACATGTAAAGCATTGGGTTGCCTAGGACATTGCCATGTGTCTTGAAGTTCTCCCTCGTTTGAGTGTAGAAATAATATGTCCAGTTGGTGACCTTCAGCTCTGCTAGCCTCGTGAGGATGTTGGGGACTATTGATTGATGGTGGTCCATGTGTTTAATCTGGCTAACCTGGCTCAACAACTGGAGCACTCATGCCGATTTATCCACAGTTCAGCCCCACTGTCATCTCTGAGAAGTGGATGTGACCCTTGCTTTTCTTCCTATCATAGTTGAAGATCTTGCTAAGGGGCTCGTGCAGATTCCTCTTGTGTGTATACTTTTTTGCAATTATTGGTAGGCCGAAGGCAGTAGAGTGCACTATGTCCACATTGAGTTGGTGGAAGTGGGGGGTCCCTGTTGCATCGTGAAATACACCAGCATGCAAATTGGAATCGTAAGTGCCAATGAACTCCTTGAGTCGGTTCATGTTAAGGTGACATGGCAGTCGGCGGTTCGCAACTGGCTTGAGACCTGTCATCACCAAGGATGCTTGCACCTTTGAATCCTTGAGCACTTGGTATGCGGCCACATTGTGGTAGTAGAGGGTATAATCTTGACCCTCATACACATACTTGGAGTGGATGGCGCAACCGTTAAGTTGATGGAGCCAGACTTCCCCAAGCAGGGAGTGTGCTAGTGACCTTACAATTTTGTCCTCCCCATATGTTGGAGCTGGTGTGCACTTCCTGGATGAGCGAAAGGAAGGGGTGGCTGCCAGTATTTATGGCTCTTGAGAGGTCTATTGAGTCGCAATCTCCTCCTTGGTTTGTAGTTCCAATGGCATCCTGATTGACCCTGAGGGTGTGCTTTGGGATTCAGATGGGCCGGAGGATATATCTATATATATATGGGGGGTGGAGATCGAGCTCCCTTTCAGGTTCTAAGAATTCCTTTTTGGGATCCATGGGAAAGAAAGAGCGCAAGCGAGTAACAAATGAGTCTATGGAGGAGGACGAGGCCGAGGACATTCAAATGGTGGCTGGGGGGTAGTATGGAAAGAGGAAGGGGGCTCTGGGAATTTTGGCAGAAAATTGATAAAGTTTGATTATTTTTGCTAAGGCGATGATCCAACAGGGTTAGTGGTCCTTTTCTGGTTTTCAACATCCCTACAACATGGGGGATAGCATTAAGGTAATGATCCAACATGATGGAAGTATGGCGACGAGGTTCGGTGGGTTGACTACATTCGGCCAGATAGCTATAAGGCAATAGTCTGGCAGGAGAGATGTAAAGTGATGATCCAATGAGATAGCTATAAAGAAACAATCCAACGAGATAGCTATAAAGTGATGATCTGACAAGATAGCTATAAAGAGACGATCTGGCGGGATAGTTGTAAAGTGATGATCCGATGGGATAGCTGTAAAGCAATGATCCAACGAGGTAGCTATAAAGTGATGGGTCGTCATTGGGTTGACAGTTGTTAGAGTTGCTGGAGGGGTGGGCTACTGATGCTGAGGGTGTTGCTAGGAGAGGGAAATGGTGTGGATAGGCTTGGAGATGCATAGAATCGTGAGGTCAACATGCAAGGATACACAATATGGAAAAATGCAAAAAATGTATTGGCCATATTTGCCTAATGCTGATCATGAATGTGCGTGCGTGCATTGTGAATACCAAGGATGTGTGAGCCACTGGTGCCTGTGGGTGATATGCCTATCATACAGACTCACCTACTAGACCTAGACTTGATGATGGTGCACCTTAAGGGAGGGTTGATTATGTGGAATGTAGTGGAGTTAAATGCCAAATAGTAACATACCTCGTCATTAGCCAAGTAGAGCATGTGCTGAGTGTTTGTGCATCATCATCCTGGATGTGAGATGTGTGTCGACTCTAAGGCATTCACTTTGATGGACCTCTCTCAGAACAAAGCATGCAGGTTCTTGTATGGTTGTACCCATAGAGGGCAAGTTCTTGTGGTACCGTAACCATTGATTTGACAGGAGGAGTAGGTCCAAGTGACACCACGGCTGCTACCCTGAGTAGAGTGACTTTTGATGGGGTTCGCATGGACTTGGAGGGAGGTTCTTGTGTAACTAGCCTGCTTTTAGGGTTTGGTTCTTGTGTTGCTCCCTCGGTGACCTTGGCGACTCTTTCATTGAGTTGCACTATACATGAAATCATGATTTTCTTTGGGCTCAAGGGTCCTTGTGGGACTAACTCAAGAGTTGATGCAGGTTCTTGTGTTACTACCTTACAAATCCCATGAGTTCAGGTTGTGTATTTAGTGTTGTTGAACACTTTAGATCTCAAATGTATCGCTCAACTTGATAGTAGCCTTGGGCTTCCAGGAGCCTTATCGCAACCCAATGCTTTTGAAACTTCTGCTTGTGGAGTGGTGGAATTTGTCCTTGCTAGCCAGGTGATTGGCATCATGAAAGTCTGTTTTTTGATGGAATTGCCTCTGTGAGTGCTGGGTGAGGAGGGGTCGAAAACCCTTCCACGGATTTGGTCTTCCAAGATTGTTTTCCTCTTTTAAGGTGGCATTGTGCACAAAGGATGGCCTCGTGCACCCTCTGTGCATGGGATCCCAGGGTGGTGCTCATGGCATTGGGCATGGGGAGTAGAGGTAAGAGAGTAGTTTGAGGTAAGGGTTTGCCTTTATTGAGATTAGGGCTAGGACTTTGATTGGTATTGGGATGGATGTCCTTATGGAGATCAGAGCAGGGGGCACTGGAGGCACCTAGAGGTTGGCCGTTACCTTTGGTCAGTAATTCCACTATCTAGAGGTTGGGCCCTGCAATCGGACACTCAACCTATTGGATCTACCATTAGTTCATCAAATGGGCCTAGGTGTTCTACCGTTTGATTTTGGCATTATGTATCTTGGCTTCTTCGATGGCCTATTGTTTCATTTGGGCTACCTTGACCTTGAGATCCTTTTTGCATGTGTATGGCCGGGAGGGACATGAGAGGTAGGGGGCCATAGTATCTTTTCAATTTGCCACCATTACGATAGCCGTCCATCTCAACTCCATCTAGGGTGGCTATTTGACACACACCTTGCGGAGTAATCTCTACTACACAAGAGGGACCCATGCCCCTATATTAAAGTTTGCACTTTGTGTTACGAATGCTATAGAGGAGTGCCACATCCCCCTCCATGAGGTCTTTATTCTTGAGGTTGCAGTTGAACAAATTTTAATGCCTTGCCTTCTCCACTCAAATGCAATAGGCTGTGCGCAATCGATTAAGTGCTCTGCCAAAGCATTTTTGGTGAGCCTCTCCTTGACTGTGATGTCAAGGCTGGGCACTACATACTTTATCGACATAATCGCCTCCACCCCAAAGGCTAAGCTGAAGGGGGTGCAATTAGTTGCCACTTTGTAAGACGTTTGGTAGGCCCAGAGTGTTGCGATGAGCTTGTGCTCCCAATCGGTATGACTAGCTTCAACTGTGCAAGTTATAATTGTGCAACCTGTTTTGTTTGACCTTTTGGCTAAGCCATTTGCTCTGGGATAATATGGCATGGATTTCCTATGTATGATCATGAATTTGCTAGTCAAGATCGCTATTGTTTCATTGAGGAAATGAGTTCATCGATCATGGACTAGTTCCAAGGGACAACCAAACTATGTGATAAACTTGTTCATATTAAACTTAGTTGTGGGCCGTGCATCAGCTTTCCTTGTGGCTTGGCCTCCACTCATTTGGTGAAATAATTTGTAGCCAAGATAATATCTCTAGCCCCTATTCCTTTAGCTGATGGGCTTATAGGACCAATAAAATTTATGCCCCATTTCTCAAAAGGCTGATCGGTTAATATTCCCATTAGGGGCATCATATCTGCTTTATGTGTAATTTTCACTCTTTGGCAGGGATCACAGCACTTGATAAACTTGGTTGCATCTCCGCAGAGGGTTGGCCACTAGAGGTGTGCATGTAACACCTTATGTGCCGTAATGTCAGTGAGGCAAAGTGACCGCCTGTTATCTCGAAATGTGCTTCTTTGAGCACGTCCACATATTCGTGTTCGCGCACACATCTGTGCAAGATGCCATGCTTGCCCATGCCATATATTTGGCATGCAATTAGCTCTACATCTATAGTGAGTCTGTGGGCTCTATCCCTCTTGAGGGCTTTATCCATAGGTAACCTGTTTGCTAGGTAAAGGCCTATTTTGGCTGCCCATTCTGAAATGATGTCAATGAGAAATAGGGGAGCATCTAGGAGGTCTTCCTCGACTCTCGTTGGAGATTCTCCGCTGGGGATCCTCGAGAGGTGGTCAGCTAGGACGTGGGTCTTTCCTTATGCACCATGACTATCAAGTCAAACTCTCAGGGAGGATTAGCATCCACCTTGTTGTGCATCCCGTCATGCAAGGCTTGTTAACAAAATATAGCAGTGCTTGATGATCAACAAAAAAGACAAACTTGTTGGCTAGCAACAAGTAATGCCTAAACTTCTTAACTGCATAAACCATGGCCAAACCTTCCCTCTCTATTGTAATCTAATTAATCGTGGCATTGTTTAATTGCCGGCTGGCAAAGTACATGGGGTAGTCCAAGTTGTGCTCCCTGATTGGGCTAACACGCATCCAATGGCAAAGTTTGACGCATTTATATGTGGAAGTGGAATATTATATTCCAATCCAGCGCCTGCAATGCCGGTGCTATGGCCAAAGCTAGCTTGAGGGCTTTGAAGGATCTCTAACATTCCACAATCCACTCAAAGACGACTAACAGCTTGTACAACGGCCAAGCTATGTCTGCGTGGAACAGGATGAATCTTTGATAGTAACCCATATGGCCTGTAAAATGCTACACTCCCTTGGCATTCGAGGGGGGGGGGTGAACTCTAGAATGATATTGATCTTATTTTAATCCATGGAGATACCATTCTTGGACACTATGTGACTGAGAATGACTCTGCATTTGACCCAAAATTAGCACTTGAGAGGATTCAGGGATATATGGTACTGTTAGATATCAATGCTCCACTCTCGTGTAACTACGTGGGAACCAGCTAACTCTACTTGTAAGCCCCCCATATGAGGAGAAGGCATTTGAGTAGCTCGGTTATCAGGTAGGTCCTGGTTTGGACACCAGATGGGGGCCATGTGTGGCTTGATGGTTGGACGGCTTCGAATAGAGTTGGCACACCACCAACTAGGCTACATGCAAGTGCGGGAAGGCATCCCTTGACTGACCGCACTGAGGGTAGACGGAGCATTTCTTGGGGTAGCCCACTCTCGGGTTGCGGGGACCTTGTGGAGCCTCAGATGATCCTAGATGGCTCTGGGCCGAACGGAGACCGTAGGTTTGTTGCTTTGTTTTGCACACCGATTCTATCGTATGGTCGGTGGCCTATTTCGGGACCAACCCCCAGTCGACCGTTTTGGGCGGACTGGGTCGGTCACCCAATTGAGCCTAACCGACTACGACTGGTGGCTATATAAGAGCAAGCCCGTGAAGCCCATTTTATCACTGGCTATAGCAACCCTGATTCCTTACCATCCAACCTCCATCTTCTACTGTTTTGAGCATGCCATCAAAGCTTCTTTCACAGGAGGCACGGTTGGGAGGCAGTGCCATCTATTGTATCAGTTCTACAGTAATTAAAATTTTGATTCTCCATACTATCTTGGTTTTCTCTCTTGCATACAAGATCCTGTTATCTGTTGAGCACAGATGTTGTATTATTTTCTTACATGGTATCAGAGCCTGGACTCTAGTAAGAAGATTTGGTAGTGTGTTTCTGTTTGCGAGCAGATTGTGAGAGATGGCCCCACCCGCAAGACTGCGAATCCCACCATTTGGCAAAAGCGAAAAGTTGGACGGCTCTAACTATCCACTCTGGAAGTTCAAGATGAAGACCATCCTAAGCGCATACGAGCTTTGGGACAACACTACTAGGGTGGACGTAAGGCCGGTTGCAAGACCGGATCCAGCCAATGCAGGACAACAAATAGTACCAACTGCGGATGAGATTCTCGCGTGGACAAGAAGAAATGCAGATTCGCTGTGTTTTATTGTCTGCAGTGTTAGTGATTCCATCATGGCGTTAATTCAACATGTCACCACAGTGGAGGAGGCATGGACGGTCTTGAAAAATCAGTACGAGACCACGAATCAGACACGGATTCAGAATCTGGAGACTCAACTCGCGAATGAGAAGTTGTCTGAGTCTGAAGCGGCAAAGAAGTTCATCACCAGGGTGAAGAATCTACGCGATCAGATGATTGCAATTGGCATCACTATCACCAGTGAGAATCTAGCACGAAAGTGCATACGGATTCTCCCACCAAAGTACGATGGTCTTGTTACGGCGCTCAATACAGAGAATAGAAATCCACCCCTCAACTTTGAGGATTTCAGCGCGATGCTTCTAGAGTAGGAGATGCGTCAAAAGATGAGGACTGGAGAAGATTCGGCTTTCTGGACCGGATCAAAGAAAGGTAAGGGTAAGGACTCTGGTAACCCATCTTCTTCTCATGATAAAAAGAGAAAGAAGAAGATCAAGTGCTTCTATTGCAACAAGGTAGGGCACAAGCAGAATGAGTGCCAAAAGAAGATTGCAGATGAGAAGAATGGAGTAAAGAAAGAGTTTAGCAACAGTGCGCAGAGGCAGTACCAGTAGAGCTGCTCGTCGCAATTGAGGAGATTTGCACGGAGGCAGTTCATGTACATGCGGATGAACCGTGGATCATTGACAGTGGTGCATCGCACCACATGACCAGTCGAAAGGATTGGTATACCTCTCTACAGCCAGTAGGGAATGACATCCTAGTAGCAGTCGGCAATGATGCAAAATGTCCAGCAAAAGGAAAAGGTACGATTGCTCTCAAGTCAGATGGAGTTGTAAAACAGTTGTCCGATGTTCTTTATGTGCCAGATATCAAGAGGAACTTGTTGTCTATTTCCATGATCACGGATCGGGACCTCAAAGTTCAATTTGATAAGAATGGAGCACAGATCCTGGATCTTCAAGGGAATATCATTGGTAAAGGTACACAGTGCAACATCATTTACGAACTCTCAGCTTTCAAGGCTTGAGCGGATGTGAAGAACACTAAGCTGTGGCATGAGAGGTTTGGTCGTCTAAACCTTAGTTCTTTGAAGGAGATGCATAAAAGTTAAATGATTGCAGACCTACCAGAAATTTCAGATCTGACCGATGTATGTGATGCTTGCATGATGGGCAAGCAGCATCGGCAGCCCTTTCCTAAAGAGGCCAGTAGGGCAAA
Source organism: Dipteris shenzhenensis (assembly GCF_047967505.1). Taxonomy (NCBI): domain Eukaryota; kingdom Viridiplantae; phylum Streptophyta; class Polypodiopsida; order Gleicheniales; family Dipteridaceae; genus Dipteris; species Dipteris shenzhenensis. The sequence goes on from NC_141614.1 coordinate 46,265,862, forward strand.
GGATCCTCTAGAGCTCGTTTAGACAGACCTCTGCGGAAAGATGGAGATGGAAGCTTTGGGTGGTTCCTACTACTTCATGACGCTGATGGAGTAGAAGGATATGGATATACTTCCTGAAGACTAAAGACACGGCTTTTAGTAGGTTCAAGGAATGGCATGTAATGGTCGAGAAAGAATCGGGGAGGAAGGTGAAGAAGTTGAGATCTGACAGAGGTGGAGAGTTCACATCAACTGAATTCAAAAGTTACTGCAAAAGTCACAGAATCAAGAGGCAGAAACCCCTACCACATACATCACAGCAAAATGGAGTAGTAGAATGCAAGATCCGCGTCATCTGCGAAATGGGCCGAAGAATGATGAAAGGGAAAGATATGCCAAAGACTTTCTGGGCTAAAGCATGTAACACTGTAGTTTACATCCTAAATCATAGCTACACGAAGGCTGTGAACGGGATGACTCCACTACAAGCTTTTGCTGGTAAGAAACCTTCAGCTGCACATTTCAGAGTTTTTTGATGTGACTGTTTTGTGCATGTCCCTGATGCTACCAGGAGCAAATGGGAACCAAAGAGCCGGAAGGGTATTTTCTTGGGCTACAGTGAAGAGGCGAAGGGTTACCGTCTCTATAACCTTGTTACCAAGAAGGTAATTGTAAGTCGCGATGTGGTCTTCTCAGAACAGCCGCATCAATTGGAGGAGGACGCTTCCTTCCCAGACAAGCAAGACCAGGATATCCATCCAGTACCGCAACCAACAGCAGACCGAACTCTCCCAACGGTGCTTGGGAGGATTCGAGACAAAGAATATGAAGAAGAGCCTACAGAACCACAACGGCGATAGCCATTCCTGAAGTGGGTAAAGTAGCTTTTGGACGGTAGAGAACCTCCAGCCATTGAGGAGGAACCATCTGAACACCGCCGGTCCAAGAGATTAGAGGAGCAAAGAAGGGCACAGTAACACTTGGTCAACTATGCTTTGATGACAGAAGTGATCTGTGCTGATGAACCCAAGTGTCTTAAAGAGGCACAGGGTGATGATAGGTGGATGGAGGCTATGCAGTCAGAGTATGGCTCCACAATGAAGAACAACACTTGGGACCTTGTGGATCGACCACCAAAATGCAAGGTAATCAGAACCAAGTGGGTGTACAAGACCAAGTACAAGTCCGACGGCACGTTGGATAAATACAAGGCTTGGCTCGTGGCAAAAGGATTTGCACAGTACATGGTTTTGATTATCAAGATACTTTTTCTCCCACAGCTCGACTAACCACAATACACAGTGTTTTGGCTTTAGCTACCCAGGGAAGTTGGCCCATGTTTTAGATGGATGTGAAATCCACCTTTCTGAATGGAGATCTCAAGGCGGTATACATGGAACAACCACCAGGTTTTGAGATCCCCAGTTCAAAAGGTAAAGTCTGCAAACTAAAGAAGGCACTTTACGGGATGAAACAGGCCCCACGAGCATGGTACCAGCGAATTGATGCCTACTTTCTGCAAAACGGGTTCAGGAGGAGCCCATCTGATGCAAATTTGTATATCTTTAGAGAAGGAGGCAGGTGTATGATCGTGGTCCTTTATGTGGACGACCTTGTCATAACAGGGAACCATGAAGAGAAGATCTCGCAGACGAAGCATTTGCTAGAAAGAGAGTTTGAAATGATAGACCTCGGACTGATGCATTTCTATTTGGGGATTGAAGTTTGGCAGGAGCCGAAACAGATCTTCATTTCACAGGCTAAGTATGCTGGAGGGATACTGAAGGCATTTGGCATGGCTGAGTGCAAGACAGTTGGTACCCCTATGGAGGTTGACGCGAAGCTCTCAAATGAGGATTCATCACCACTGGTGGACGAAGTGAAGTACAAAGGCTTGTGGGTAGCTTGATTTACTTGTGCAACACACGGCCGGACATCAGTTTTGCAACTGGTGTATTAAGCAGGTTTTCCAATAAGCCCCAGGAGAACCATTGGAGGGTAGGGATGCGGATGATGAAATACATCAAAGGCACACTTGATTATGGCATCACCTATACCAAGGGCAACATCTTGACCGGATTCTATGACTCGGATTGGGCAGGAGACGTGGACAGCAGGAGATCAATGATAGCATACTGTTTCTCACTTGGATCTGGAGTTGTGTCATGGGTCAGCAAGAAGCAACCCACAGTTGCTCTTTCTTCTACCGAGGCCGAGTAAAAATTTGCATGCTTTGCTTCTTGCGAGGCAGTGTGGTTGACGAGGATTTTGGGGGACATGGGTGCAGTGCAGAACAAGCCTATGCAGTTATCATGTGACAATTAGAGTTGCATGGTGATTGCAAAGAACCCTGTGTTCCACGCTCGCATAAAACACATTGAGATTCAATATCACTTTATATGCGAGCTCATCATGGATGGAGAGGTCGACTTGGTGTACTGTCCGACTACAGAGAATGCTGCGGACATCTTCACGAAGGCTCTTGGAAGAGACTTGCTGGAGAGGCATCTTCATCGACTTGGCATTGGGCCGAAAAAGTAAGTTCACTTGCGGGTGGGCATTGAGGGGGGGTGTTAGATATCAATGCTCCACTCTCATGTAACTACGCAGGAACTAGCTAACTCTACCTCTAAGCCCCCATATGAGGAGAAGGCATTTGAGTAGCTCAGTTATCCGATAGGTCCTGGTTTGGACACCAGATGGGGGCCATGTGTGGCCTGATGGCTGGATGGCTTCAGATAGAGTTGGCACACCGCCAACTAGGCTACATGCAAGTGCGGGAAGGCATCCCTTGATTGACCGCACTGAGGGTAGATGGAGCATTTCTCGGGGCAACCCACTCTTGGGTTGCGGAGCTCGTGTGGAGCCTCAGATGATCTCGGATGGCTTTGGGCCGAACGGAAACCATAGGTCAATTGCTCTGTTTTGCGCACTGGTTCTATCGTATGGTCGGTGGCCTATTTCCCGACCCCCAGTCGAACGTTTTGGGCGGACTGGGTCGGTCACCCAATTGAGCCTAACCGACTATGATTGGTGGCTATATAAGAGCAAGCCCGTGAAGCCCATTTTATCACTAGCTATAGCAACCCTGATTCCTTAGCATCCAACCTCTGTCTTCTAATGTTTCCAGAATGCCATCGAAGCTTCTTTCATAGGAGCGCACGGTTGGGAGGCAGCGCCATCTATTGTATCAGTTCTATAGTAATCAAATTTTTGATTCTCCATACTATCTTTTTTTTCTCTCTTGCATACGAGATCCTATTATCTGTTGAGCATAGACGTATTATTTTCTTACAGGTATAACCTGCACCTCTCAAGGACTAGCTTCATGTATTTCAAATGATCTTCCCACCTTGAATCCACGCATGAGTTATCCAAGAAGACTTCTACAAAGTCCCTTAGGTACTCCTTGAAGGCGGTGATCATCAATTACTGCTGAAATGTGGTGAGCATGTTGGTGAATCCAAATATCATCACTTTGGCCACATACACACGCCAATCAAATGCGAAGATAGTTTTATGTTGACCTTCCGGGGCAATGGATACCTGATTGTACCCAAAAACCCATCTAGGAAGCTGTAAGATTCTTTCGCCGGCTACTCTTTCTAGAACATGTTCCATGAAAGGCATTAGGTAGTGGTCACACCTTCTGGTGGCATTGACCTTTTTCAAGTCTACACATACTCGATCTTTCCATTCTTCTTCAGGCTATCACAATTGGTGACACCCAATTTGTATGCTCTCTCTCATACATGAATCCCACATCTATGAGTTTTTGGATCTCCTCCCTCCCTATGAGCGCATATTTGGGATTCATAGGATAGGGACGATGTCGCACTGGTCTGATGTCATCTATCATGGATATAGTGTGATGCATGACTTCAACAGGTACCCCATTCATGTCGGTGTACTCAGCAGGCCATGCAATCCTTGTATTCTTGGAAGAAGACAATTAAGGCATCCTACTTGTAGGGGGTGAGGTCATCTGCTATGTATACTGATTGTGGCTTCACCCCTTCTAGTGCTAGGTTCACTTCCTTAACTTTGGCTGGGCCATCATATCCTTGAAAGCACCCTTCTTCCTAGGCTCTCTTGGCCTGCTCGTATAAGATTTTGTGGTCCTCTATCATGGAGGCCTTATAATGAGAGGCTACCTATCACATATCCTCTTTTTTAGCATGGGTTTAGCATCCTCCATCTCCTTCACTTTTTGGATGGCTTCTCCCTTGCCCCTTGTGGAAGCCTTCAGGATTTTGGAACTTTGGAGCTTTGAACCTAAAGGGGGATCTTCCATGGCACAAATGGAGCTGACTGGTGAGGTAACTCTACTCAACTAAGATCCCCAATTGGAGGATAACTCATGGTGAGTAGTGGTTGCACCTACATATGTTAGCCAATGGAGGTCCAATTTAACCCTCGCTGCCCCCTGCTTACCTTGTGGTATTTGAGCATGTTAAACATTCTGAGGGGTGCCACCTTATTCATTTTCTATTGCTTTGTGAGATCTAGTTGCTCATCTATGGTGGTAAGTGGAGTTGTTCAGGTAGGCTCGGGTCTCTTTTCATCTTTCATGATTATGTCCTACAAGTTCTTAAGCTGAAAATTGATTTTGAACTTCCAATTTGCCATAGTTATCATGGAGCTTGCTACTCTGATCAAGAAGTATGACATCATCTTGGGGGGATTTTGCCATGGTGCACTGTGACATCAAGTTGGGGGTACTAAACTTCACGCACCTCTTCACTTCCTGTTGCTTTCGAACCGAGTGATAGAGATATTCATCACTGGGAAAGGGACATTAAAAAGAAGCTTTTATACCAAAAGACCACACCATACTATCCTCCATAATATGAGAATGAAGATGGTAAAATCCCAAGTGATGTTGTACTCAAGCATAGGGAGAAGGAAAGGATCAATGGAGGCCATAATCTCAGCAAGCCAGTCTACGCCAAAGAGAAGAGTGATAGGTTGTTGAAAGAAGATCTTGCAGCTCAACATGACATGAACTGATATATATCGAGGAGTTTGAAGGGGCTGATTAGGTCGGATGGGTAGGTTCCGAGGAAACATTGCACCTCCTTCATAGACACCTTTACACTTAGCTCAAAACACTCTCCAAACTATCATAAGACACAAAGACCCATAACTTTTAACAGAGACACGATATAAAATATTCAAACATATATCCAAATGTGCCTTGAAATGGCTTCGCTCTGATATAAGTTCATAAGAAACAAAGAAGTGGTCAGAAAGATATGGGCAGTTACTGGGCGGGGTAAAAATTGTCTGAAAAAGAAACAGTCACACACAAAGAGTCGTAGATTTTTTATTTGACATCTAATACAATAACTGAAGTCATAGGATGATGCTCCTTAAAGAGAGCTTCATGCTAATATAAGTTTCGGACCATCAAACGAAAAGTTAAGAGCAAAATACTGACAGGGGGTCGAATTGTCATGAAAAACACCTACTCCTTCTATTGGTGTTTACTTGGGAGAATACTACCTCCATGCTTAGACTTCATCAATGATCCAAGTCCCATAGAGGTCGCCTAGGAGGGAAGGAAGAGCTCCCTTTGTGGCTTGGAAAATAGATAAACCATGTATGCACAATGAGCAGCCAAATAGACAACACTTTTGAGCACTTTGGAAGAGAAAACAATGGAAAAATGAAAGAGACACTCAAGAGAGAGGACCTGCAGTGACCTTCATTACCAATAGAGTGAGACTCCACTCCAATGCAACTCAAAATACTACAAACACAAGGGAGAAGAAGAGGAGTCATACGTACAAGAGGGAGCGGAAGCTCTAAGACTACTCGTACAGAGAGAATGAACTACAGAGAGATGGACTCAAGAGTCTCCATAGAGAATATCTACAAGAGGGAGAGAAGGCTCATGGAAGAGGCTTGAGGAGACTAGAGCTATAGCAACATGAGGCCTAATGGTGGAAGAGATGATGAACAAGGGAGAGGAGGGCTCCTTTTATAGAGATTTTGTCACCCTCCTTCACCCATTTACAATTGCTTCCTTTATATTCTTTTCCCCATCAATCACATAAACCTGTATGTCACCATCCATGTCCTTTTCAGCTACTCTTGCCATGTGTCCCATCAAAAGATGCTCAAGACTCTTAAAATATTGAGAAAGTCAAGAGTCTCCCCACATGGAGCCCATAGGGACCCTCTCTTTTTCATATGTCCACATCCTCCTTATTCCACATGGGAACTTTAGAAGGATTCCTCTTGACTCCACACTCCTCCACATGCCTTCCACACGCTTGGCATGTGGCCTCTCTTATATTATTGGAACACATGGACATGAGCCTACCTCTTTATATGACTCACTCTTCCTATTTTCTAAAAACCTCATAATATCCCATACACAAATAACTCTCACCCCATACCAAGGTATTTATAATTCATACCTATGGTATTTACAATGATCCATTCCACTCATCCTCTCAATCCCATACAATATCTTAGAAAATAGAAATAAGTGCGAGACGCTAGGCTATCACTTGATACTCAAACTCTTATCAAACATAGAAGAAAACAATACCAATGCCAAATAAAAAATATCAATTTTTGGTCTCACAACTGTTAGATATCGATGCTCCACTCTCGTGTAACTACGCGGGAACTAGCTAACTCTACTTGTAAGCCCCCCATATGAGGAGAAGGCATTTGAGTAGCTCAATTATCCAGTAGGTCCTGGTTTGGACACCAGATGGGGGCCATGTGTGGCCTGATGGCTGGACGGGTTCAGATACAGTTGGCACACCGCCAACTAGGCTACATACAAGTGTGGGAAGGCATCCCATGACTGACCACACTGAGGGTAGACGGAGCATTTCTCGAAGCAGCCCACTCTCGGGTTATGGGGCCCGTTTTATTGGGGAAAAAATTTTCGTTGATGGGTTTTCTAAATACCCCTTGAACGCACGTGATACCTAGGGTTTCATAGTAGTGCACCCCCTGAGGTTTCGGATTGTATAGCCTCACTGTCAACTAGAAAATTAACTAGAATGTCAGGTAAGCATCAGAACTCTATGTTTAGATTCGATTTTGCTGTAGAAAATGTTGATGTAAAAAATGTTCTTTCGATTTTGCTACTGTAGAAACTGCAATGGTCAATTTGATTGGGAGGGGAGGCGGAATGACGAATCATGGCACCCAAAACAAAAATTGGAATATGTTATGTTTCCTCTACGTTCCACCTCTTCAAGTTGTGGTCACCCATCCATCTCTTTCCCCAAAATCATTTCAATGGCTTTTCTCCAAACATGCTCTTCCCCACTCATTTGATCCGCAAAACCGTGTCAATGGCTTTGTTCCAAATAAGTTCAGTCCCACTATGGATTTTGATATGAACCTGAAGGGTGGAGGATCCAAACCCTTGGCACGAGTTTGCAACGATCAATCATTGGGTTGTAGCTTTTGGGATGGACAAGAACATTCACAGCTTTTAGATTAATGGATCTTCAAAGGAGCCTGCTGATGAGATAAGCTTTTCAAAATTCCTAAATGGAAATGATAGGACACTTTTATGTTCCATTTTGCTACCAAACTAATGTTAAAGGCTCAACAATAAATATATATATATATTGGGTATGTTCTTGTCTTTGGAAAAACAATCTGTCCTTTCTTGAAAGGTCATCCCTAAGATGTTATGGTTGTAATGGAGAATGAAAGTCTAAATTCTCCTTTTAGACCATGCTGAAGGGAGTTTGAGCTCCTTTTAGTCTAATGGCTTAGCCTTTATTTTTTAATAAACCACAGGTACCAATCCACATATTGAATTGATATTTAATCTATAGTAGATAAGCTAGTCATAGAAGATTATGTGGCCCTACCATGTTTCTTCATACAATTTTTCTTCATGTGATGAATTGTTTTGAAGCTAAGGTTGTAGCATCCTAAGTATGCAAGGTCTATTCATGTGGTGAACTATATCAAAATATAATTCACCAATTGCATTTCAATTAGATACTTTATGTGGATGGAAGACGTTTCAACTATTTTACATGAAAATATTACAATCGATGATCATAGCTACCCTTACGAGGATCCTTTGATGATATACATACTAGGAAAATGAGCCTATGGCTAGATAGTTGTACCTAGCAATAAATGGAAAATAGGTCATTGTGGATAATATCTAAAGCATGTTGCAAAAGTGATAAACATGTTTGATGAGTTCATAGGCTCCCAAATAAAACTATATTAGTTATCAATCACCTAGATTCATGAGTGATGCACTTTCAAGGGAGTTGAAAACTCATCCACGTCGAAACTTATAAACCCCAAATTTAATGGCACACCTTTTGTAATGTTTTCTAAATCTCAAACATCATTTCCTAACTCATCCTAGTGCTTTTGTGAACTTTTAAAGCCCAAATCTAGTGGCATACCTTTGTATCACTACTACAAAACTAGGTAGAAATGGCAGCCCAAAAGTGACATTTTTACATTACTAAATGGCACTTTCTTGCTGCCATTTCCACATGTGCCATTTTTTGGAAATGGCAACCAAAAGTGCCATATATTTTTGCCATTTCTATGTCCATAATGGCAACCAAAAGTGCCATATATTTTTGCCATTTCTATGTCCATAATGGCAACCAAAAGTGCCATATATTTTGCCATTTTTATGTATGAAATGGCAACTAAAAGTGCCATATAGTTTTGTCATTTCCACATACAAAATGGCAACCAAGAGTGCCATATATTTCTACCATTTTTGTGTCTAAAATGGCAACCGAAAGTGCAATATATTTTGCCATTTTTACGTATTAAATGGCAACTAAAAGTGCCATATAGTTTTGCCATTTCCACATTCAAAATGGCAACCAAAAGTGCCATATAGTTTTGACATTTCCACATGCAAAATGGCAACCAAAAGTGCCATATAGTTTTTCCATTTTATAACCAAAAGTGTCATATATTTTGCCATTTTTATGTATGAAATAGCAACCAAAAGTGCCATATAGTATTGCCATTTTCACATGCAAAATGGCAACCAAAAGTGCATATATTTTTGCCATTTTGATGTCTAAAATGGCAACCAAAAGTGCCATTTTTACGTATGAAATGGCAACTAAAAGTGCCATATAGTTTTGCCATTTCCATAATCGAAATGGAAAGCAAATATATTTTTGCCATTTTAAATGCATGAAATGGCACTACATTTGAGACTAACTGTGAAAGAAATGGCAAAAGGTGACATAAACATTATGTTTGAAATGGCTAAAGGTGACATAAAATTTGTCACTTATTATATTCGAAATGGCAAAAGATGCCTTTAAAATTTGCAAGATTTCATGTTGAAAATGGAAATAAAGTGACATACAAAATGCCAATTATTATGTTACAAATGGCAAGAAATGGAATCACAATTGCCATTTCTTATTTTATAAACAATAGCATTCCAAATGGGAAAAAAAAATTTAACTTCTACTAGCTTTTAAAATGGGCCAAAAAGTTACATGACATTGGAATCTTAAATGACTAAAATTTTACATTTGATACTTGGTATCCATGAATGAATTTTGATTTCTAAGTGTGAAACATTAATCAAAAGTCTTAAGTGCATCAGTACTCATAGTTCACTGTGTGAAGAAGTCATCAAAAATTCTAAGGAATAATATTTACCTTTTATAACACACACATTTTACTTGATAGCAAATACTATTCGATAGTTGATTGAGAAATAAATAATACAATTTTTACATTATAGAGTAAAATATAAAATTATAAAGACATTACATGAAGAGTTTTCCAAGGAACATTCAAGCCTATGGTTTGACCCAATATCTGAATCTCATCATTTGCTTTAAATATACAAGCATCCTTAATGATTGCATCATTAACTCGTACTGCTACATAACCAACTCCTATTGGTATAGTATGAACTCTAAATGAAGGATCCAAATCCCTATTCCAACTATGTCTTTGAGTCCTTATGTAAGATCTTTACTCGTTATCCCCTTTGAAAAGCATCAACCTACAAAGATACATTCAAGAGATCATTAATAGAATATTTGTTTAAAATATCTTTATGAAAAATATCCAAAAACTTTATGGTCATTGCCATACTAATTAAGAAAAATAAATAAATTTAACTTACATAGAAAACATGTATGTCATTTGTTTGTGCTGCTGTCTTTTCTACTCCAATTGTTGATTGATGAACCTTTTTAAAATAAAGTAACTATGATACTTAATAATGCTTCATGTGAATGAGCACAAAGAAGATGGTTGTTATGGCAATGGACAACAGAAGGAAGATGCCTATTATGACACTTTTCAGAAGGTGTATGATGGCAAGCAACCCTTGCACAACCATATTGGTCTAAACAGCTACTATTTCCAACAAGTCATGGGTGCACAACAACATGATAATGTAGATTTACTAGATGATGGAAAAGATGCACATGGAAGTGCGATGGAAGGAGACCAAGGTAGAGCTATAGTTGCCACAACACAAGTTGGGTATCGTACAAGACAAAGGCAATCAGCTTCTTTTTTAGAAGGGTGATCTCATACGACACAATGATGCTACATCCTTGTCTGTAGAGCACGAAGTTACACTCATGCATGTGGATTTCGTCACATCCCCACACAAGATGTAGGGTGGGCACATGGCAGAGTATTTACTACACAACTAGCCAAATCCTTCCATCTTTGGGAAGCATATTAGTGAGCATCCCACTATGATCTTACCCATGGGAAATTTCAGCTAGAGACTTCCACCAACGACTCTTCCAAGGGGTGATATCCTTGAGCTATGTGCAGGGGATATAGGACCATCTTCATTGCTGCCATTTGGCACATCCCAACCTTATGTTGATGTTTTTGGAAGAGCCTGTCCCTCTATCACTCCTCTCTCATCTTTGCTTCAGCCCAATGCCTATGAGAGGATTTGGCCTCGATCTGTAGACATGAGGCTCTACATAGAAACTAGGCCACCTCGAGATGTAGCCTGGATAGATTTTTGTGGAAGGATATTTTAGATTATATCCAACGGATGATGAGGGAAAGTTTCCTCATGATGACATGCACCATAACCACACTTGGTTAAAGTTGATGGCTTCGTCTTGGAAGCCCTACACATAGGTAGCTTTCAAAGACCTCATGGGTGTCATGGTTAGAAGTAAATTACAGCAATACAGCCCAAAGATGAAGGCCTTACGGGTGAGAACTGAAAATCCTTGGAATGCCAAGGAAGCACAAGCACTACTGGAAGTGTTAGAGCCTGAGTACAACACCTATAATGAGAATGATTTTCAGTTCCTAGCATATGGGCAGTTGAAAAATGCAATGCAACAACAACTCCTCAAAGCTGCCTTATAAGGATATGCATAGTGGAATACTGATAGTAATGCCCAAGATCTCACACAGTGTGATGTGGGGTGTGGAATCACAAACTTATTAACTTATGTGCATAGATGTGCAAGCCAACAAATAGACAATTCTCACACACAAATATAGAAGCAACACTTTATATTTTCATCCGTCCAGAAACTAAGACAAGATACAATACCAAAAGGTTCTTCAACTACAAGCCTGGCACTTCTAGATCTTTGAGCCCACATGCTCCACCTCGAGCATATGTAGACTCTCTATCTAGGTCCCTTCCACCTTGCTTTCCAGAAGCCAACCTAGGTGGGCAACCACTCTAGCTCAATCTGCAACTTCTCCACATGTCTGAAGAATGAGAAGGTCGAGCTCAATGAAATCTCTCCCTATTTAAGTGTAGTGCAGACACAACTAAGAACCCATTACGAAATCTAGCCCCAAAAATTTGTACACCGATCCAAACTCTGTACATCGATCCACCTACTGCAAATCTATGGCATACCCAAAAGACTTTGGAATGTTTTTGTTCTATCGAAAAATAATGTTGGATGGCATCCTCGCAGAAACAAACTCGGAGAAGGAGGAAAATAGCTTCAAGGAGGACATGCTTTTGTGGTGGGTGTATTACTTGGAGTCGACACAGATGGTGAGTATTAATTTCCCTGACTATTGTTTTTCCTGCTCCTTTAAGGTACTTGTCAAGCTCATGATGTAGGTTTCTTTTGGCAAGACATGCACGAAGATGTATAGAGCGCAAAGACTAGGATGGAGAGGACCCCCAGAGAAAGGAGGAGTTACTATGGGTATATAAGTCAACAGAGTCAAGCAAGCAATGTGTAATCTGAGTTTGCCTCATTTCACCCTCTTGTGCGCATCCTTGAGATGCCTCTACCAAGCTGCTGTGCTGCCCACATGGTAGCCCATGTGTTGCCCATGTGGCAGCCCCTTTAGCCCTTTCCCTATGAGGTTCTGCCCATGGGGTAGCCCCCTCTCCACCATGAGTCTTTTGGGCACATGCCATAGGTCTCCCTCCCCCATGCTCTCCTCATATGGGGGCTTACAGATGGGGAGGTGACCTTTCCAACAGCAAGGTAGAAGGGCTAAATTATATAACTATGAAGGGGAGCAAGAGGACCAGGGTTCAAGGAGTTACATAATCACGGGCCTTTTTTACGTTGATAGTGTGTGTTAATAACAACTTCACATCATCACATTATTAAGAGCTTGGTAACAAGCCGGTGTGCAGTGACTTGGTAACTTGCAAAACCTCGACAAGATAAATTGGCAAAATCTCATCGAGGCCCATTGGGAAATATGCTTTTCCCATTGGGCCCAGTGGGAAAACTCAAAAGCTCGTCAAGGCCCGCCAGGATAATCAAAAAGCTCGACAATTTTTTGCATTGTCCATCACCACTTGTACCACATTTGCTGCTCCCACACTATTAATAACATCAGCAATAACCTGTGCTATGTAAGTGCCCATCTTAATTTTACCAGAGCTATCAACATCTCTTAAAAATTGTTTGCCGTGAGGTGAGACAACCATTACGTTGATGAGAGGGCTACGTACATTTGACCAACCGTCACTCACAATTGTACATCTCAAAAGATCAAGATTATTTAAGACAACTCGGTTGACTCTCTCTTTCACCCCTTCATAGCATTTGTCTAGCAAAGAATGTTTGGTATTGTGATAAGATGGAGGAGTGAAACCAAGACCGAATTCACCAATATTCTTCCATGCATGTTTCCATGGTTGCTTGTCTACCATCGACAACGACGATCCTATGAAGAATCTGCGCATCTTCCAACAAAGGCCCTTGAAATCTTTCACGAAAGTATGTTTGCCTCATCATTGAAGAAGGTGTTTGAGATGAACTTGGATTTTTATTTTCATGCATCCTTTCAGTGACATGTATATTGGCCTATGAAACATTTGATTCGGTCTCTATTTCCAAATCTATTCTGTCTACATCAATTTGCATCCCACTAGCCACATTATCATGTGATGTTTTTGTGCATGCAAAAGTAGTGCTAAGCCTTGTTCCTCAATGATGCCCTTTCTTCTTTTCTTCCTTAGCCATTTCTTCCCTAAGCCTTGTAGTCAGTCTTTGCCTATCAAGATAGGTAAATTTTCCTATTGACTTGAGATTACTGCCAAAGAAGTGATCTCCAATATGTGGGGCTCTACCAATCTTCTACACTTTATAGTATTTGCACACCTAGTCGTAATACTTTCCATTTAAGTTATCAACAAATTGCCACTCAACACCATGCAGCTTTTTGCTTTGCCTTTTCTCACTAGGATTAGACTCCGTAACCATTGCTTGTGGTCTAGAGCCTTGTGACGAGCATGGTTGACTAACTTGTTGACTCCTTTGTTCTAGTATAGGGCCTAATTATCACAAATCCCTCATGAGAGTTAATAACTTCTCACTTGTAATAATGACTAAGGATTCTACATCTTTTACATCAACCTTTATCACATAATTTTCCATGAACACATTTAAGCACAATTAACTCATATTTCATAGAGTTTACAGTATGAACATGCAACAATGAAATACTAACTAACATTTTACAAAACCAATAGGCAATAGCACTTACATATAATCTAAATAATTAAAACATTGCAAAATTAAAAAAACAAAAGGCTTTGCATACCTCAGACCTAGTAGTAGTCAATAATCTTCTCTATGGAGTTACAAATGTATAATTTGAAAGCCTCTCTATTGTCTTCACATGTGGTCCTATATAAAAATTATTATTGAAAAATGCATGCATGCAAACTACAACACAAGCCTAACAATACAAGATACACATGATTCAAAAAATAATAACACAATAGTGAGCTTTTCTTTAGGACATATACTACCCAAAATAGGACACAATGCCCAAAATTCAACCACACAACAAAACACAAATGCAACTAAGATGAATGGCCTCCTCAGGGATTAGGTTTGCCCAACTCAATATAGGACAACTAACCCAAGATTCATCCATTGCACAATACCTATGTCAGAAACGTCACATGAGGACTACTACTGCCCATAATAGGACTAGTAGCCCACAATACACAACAAATAGCATACAATCACAAGCAACACGTGAGAATACATATTAGGACTACTCTTGCCCAAAGAAGGACAAATGGCCCAAATACTGAAACACAAACTCTACAATTAACAAACTGAGTGTCGAAGGTCCTTGTAATGATATGTATCATGGACTACCCTTGCCCAACAAAGGACAAATAGCCCAATCCACGTAACAAGCTAGGTCTCATCAATACTCTAAAGAAATATCTGTTTCAAGGACCAACATAGCCCAAGAGTAGGACAAATGGCCCAATCAACAAATCATTTCATAGCTTAGTTCGAAGAACAGTGAACAACCAAGCCTTAGCAAGGGTGTGTTGTCTAAGGAGCTTTCTCTACACGCTTCTCCAAATCTGGGGACATTTATATTATGTATTAAGAAAGCCTACCGAGATTTAGTCATCTCCTAGGGGGGCTCTTCGAGAATAAAATTGTCCGATGGGATACTTGAATATCCTGGCGTGATAATTAAATAGCCAATTTACCAGTTGATTGTTTACGATAATACACACGTTATTAACGTGAGTTTACAGCGTAAGCGTAAGTATGCAACGTTAATAACATGTTCACGTTTATGATATTACGTTAACATAATCCTTGAAGAGGACGTCCAAAAGCTAGTGGAGCAACATGCTATCCAAAATCTGGAGCACACTAAAAATTCTCTTTGCTTCAAAAGCATGTTCCAAATCAAGATGAGGGAAATACTTAAAAGATTATCTATATAAAAAATAAATGGTAAGTAAACAAAGTTAGAGAAAGTTATGAAAGAAAGAGCCCTAGAGTAGTATAGAGCCCAGAATTGGATTCATTCATTCAAATTTTAGGAGAGATGACATAGATTCTAATTAGGAATGGATACTACAAGGTGATGAGATTGGCACAATGCGCCCATAATTGAGGCATTAAAATCCAAGAGCAAAACAACACAATTCAATAACATCCTAAAGACATGTGTCCATCTCTGAGAGTTAGTTCAATATAAATCCTATATTGCAAAAGAGCACAAAGGCTCTTACAACAAATAAAATGATAAGTGGACTTAAGGATTCTTTGCCTTGCAAAATGCTTGATGGCATGTCCTTGGCTTGTACAATATCAAAGATGGTGGATGGAAGGGCCTTGGCATTGTACAATACTACCAAAGCTCTCAAATGGAAGAGTCTTGAGGCATTGTATGATACCAGAGCCATTTAAAATGGACAAGAAAACATAAATGGATAGACTAGAAGAAGAAATGTACCTAGGAAAGAAGGCCTTGCAGGTTGTGAGACCAGACATGGTGCATACATGATGACCCAAAGATATGGGCGCCTATGCTATGTCCCTTATGGATCGACTGTGAGAAGATATCAAATTGGTAGCATTATCGAAACTCTCACTGAATAGGCACTATCGTTCTTCATTCCCATGGCATCCATGTCCCACTTGCTTGCATCCGGAAGCTCCACTCAAAAACATTTCAATGAATGGCGTGTTGGCATATTTATGAACCAACAAAAAAAGAAGGCTCTAATATAAACTTCCAATGAGATCGACAAGAAGGTACCTACTGAAGAGATGAGAAGTTCTATGGAGGTCAGGCATCGGGAATGAGCAACAAGACTCACCTCATTTCCAAGCCCATTTTCATGGGTTTTGTTGTTGGCAATAGCGAGGAGCTTGCTCTGCAACTTCTAAAGCTATCCAAACTTCTTCTTCAATCACAGCTTCCTGATCATCTTTGATCTGCTGGCACTGTTAAAAGTTTGGGATTAAGGAGCTCAACCATCCTTTAGCCCTCTTATCTCTTGCGCATTGCCATAGCTAGGAAATACTAGCCTACTAATGCCAATGCCTCATTGATGTTTCTTCTGTTGCTTACAATCTCAAAAACCACCATGCCAAACTGTAACCATTGCTTTTCTCATTCACACCCAACTATTGAAGCCATTGGTGCCATGTAACTGGGTGTCCCGTGAACTTTTGTCACCACTCAGGTTTGGTCTCGATTCATTTCCTTTGCAAGGATGAAATCCAATACCTTGGTTGGAAACCCGGTGTCTAGCAAAATGTTTTGAGGCTTTAGATCGAAGTGGATAATCCTTTCTCTACATTCTTTGTGTTGCACTTCAGCATCTCCCAGTATTCTACCCATAGCGTCTCGATTTGGCTACCAAGCTCTCATAAGCTATAATTGCAATTTTTGTGAAGGGAAGCTTGGATTGGGAGCAGCATGTATAGAATATTTTGAGGCCTGCACGCGGGCATGTTCAGAGTGATTAGCAAGAAAAGGGATGCAAAAGAGGCAAATAAATTGTGAGCTTACCAATTGAGGGTGTTGTTTGAAGCCATAGCTGTGAGGAGTTAGGCTCACCCTAAAACATCGTAGCTTCCTTCAGAGCTGAGAGAAATATCACCATTGCCTTGGTGGGGAATCGAGTCTCAAAGTAGGGAAATTAAAGGGATGCACTGGGCAGGAAAGTTGGGCAAACTTATGCAATATCTAGTTTCATCATTATTACCTATAAATTGAAAATTGAGACATTTACTTGCATAGTTGGATGAAAGAATCAGAATACATCTTGTAATGGAGCTTTGCACCCTTGCACCACTCTTTCCACACTAAGGGAACATGGATGACCTATATGTTTGTGCATGCCAGTTGCCATCCAATGACATTGATTGTTTTTTTATTGTCACATATGGGGACTTTTCCATCCTTATCAATTTGCACAATATTTTATTTATACTTATGGTTTTGGAATTGCATGTGAGGTTTGGTGTTTGACTCATTCTTGACAATGGTGTCAATGATAAATTATCATGTGCATAATTATATTTATATGTCCAAGCATCTTTGCTCTTTAGGTGATTCTATTATCTAGAGACCTACCAATTTCAACATCGGATCACTGAGGATTACCAAAAAGTGAGCGAAGAAAAGCGAGCAGCCCCAAATAAGCGAGCAAGATTAAATAGGTTTCAAGCGAGCGAGAACCTCATCCAACATCTTATTCCTCTCAATATCATTGGAACAATTGATGTGATCATAAGCAAATTAAACATATTCCAACAATGAAGGCATGCCTGAAACTCACAATTAACTTCTCTTTCATCCCCATACTATCAATTTGAGTCGTTGTGGAGAGGTAGAGACACAACAATACATAAAATTTGCGATAAAAAAAGCAGACACTACTCAGATTGAACATCCACACAGCAAGATAATGATAGATCACAATGTAGAATATATGACTGAAAATATGTAAACATGATCATGTGCTACATATACATATCATGTCTTTTATGCTTGCTCGGGGGGGTCACTCCTCATATGTAACCCTATCATGTGAGTTCAACAGAAGGATTTTTTTTATTTCTAAAATTTACAGAAATAAATATACATAAGGGACTATTTAAAATAGTTTTGGAAAAAATTTACAGATTTGTATAGAAAAGGGGTACACTTTATAGAAAAGGGGTACACTTTATTAATGAAATTTTTTACAGATAAGGGACTTTAAATATAGGCCTTGAACGCACATGATATAGAGGGTTTATACATAGTGGCCCCCCCGAGTATGCTTGCAGAAGATCATCCATACATTCGATCCAAAAACATGGAAACAGAACTAATTATGTCAAAAGAAAAAAAACACATTTTCATCATAAGGATTAATTTTGCTTAGTGAAAATACCTATGTAATCTGGACAATACCATGCTTTAAAAAACTTAGGGAGCCAAAAAAGGATTTTAGCCCTCCATATTTCTATTATGACCAATGTCTGAATGATAGTTCTATCGGAACTAGAAATGAATGCATCTAACCACTATGTTGAGTGCTCATCCAGTATCCTATAGACTATTATGTTAAAGTCAATACGTGACCACAAACTCAAGCATAAGAGGAGCATGATTCAAGTGAAATAATTGGCAAAGACACTCGGTAACTAGTATCCTACTGCATCTAACGAAAAATATGCACCAGGCATTAACAAGCTTTTATTTCCACCCGTATAAGCAAACTCGTATCTTGTAGTATGAAAAACTTTAAGGAAAACATTTCACTTAATGCATCAGTTAAGCCAGTGACTACTCATCATGCACAATCAAACAATCATAAAGGAAAGTCTAGTCAAGCAAGTTGAAGCAAAAAACCAAATATCTATTCGGATCTATGCCGTGGTGTATCCGCCAACCATGAGTAGCAAAAGAACCTATGAAAAATGCAAAATAGGGATTATGCCACTCTACCATGATCACTTCCATGCTACAAATAAGGGAATACATAGTCATTTTAGGGTACTTTTAGGGTTCATTCCCAACCACTAAAATGCTATCTATTTGTATTCATAAAATCTTTATGAACATTATCATGTTCAATATAAGGATAGGAGCCAGCTCAATGGGTAGTCTTAAACAAATATAAATACTATTCAAATTTTAACCTTATGCAAAAGCTTTTTTTTAAACACAAAGTAAAACTTGATTATACATATAGATGGGAATCAGGTCACCATTGTAAGTATGTATTTAGTAATTAAGTTGAAAATATTCCCTTAGAAAAATAGCTCAATCAACATTAGTACCCATATTATATATCCAAAATTTACAAGATCTCATTCATACAATTAGATTGTTTTCATCACTTGTCATCAGTACTAACCTCAATTGGCATTATGTATTTGGGTCAAAATAGTTTTTAGTATAGGATATAATGGAGCAATACATTTATGTAATATCTAGTGATCATAGTTTCTAATATAGGATAAAATGGAGCATAGAGTAATGTTATCATTCAAAAATGATAATATACCTTTCTTGACCATATACAAGTATCATGCATTCATAAAAAAAGTTAGTCATAAACTGCAATATAATGTGCCCATAATGCATGTACATTAAATCTTCACATGTTAGAATGTGAGAAAGGGAATAATTTAACTATGAAATCAGGGATCAATGTAGGAAATGGTCTTCTATGCACACATATATGCTAAGGGTCCATCTAATACAATATTGGAAATTGATGTGAGTATAAGTGTATGCATCCATCGGTGATGTATATGAGTGTATGCATCCATTTGTGATGTATATTGTTGTACTAATCCATGGTGCTTTATGGCTTGAGTTGTTTGTAGCGCAATTAATCACAACAATTTTGTATTTTTTAAAAGAAAAATGCCATAAACATTTCATGCTGCAAAATACACACAAAAAAATGGCATTTGTAGCATTAATCCAAGCATTTCCTACAAGCAATCTCCATCCCTCCCTTTCTTGCTTACTCTTTCAGCCACCTCCACCCTCTTGTTGCCCTTCAAGACTGCCTCCTTGCTTCCTCACCTCCTCACCTCCTTGCTTCTTTGCCTTCTCACCTCCTTGCATCATGCTTGTTGCTGGCAATTCCAAGGCTGTCCCTCCCCTCATTGGCCAGCTCCTCTACTCCTCACGTCATCCTTCTCCTCATTTTGGTGTCTCTAATGAATAGCTTGGGGGTCTTGTTTTTGGAGGGGGGAAGCATAAGAATGGCAACACCTTAATGCGCTGTCATTTTTCGTGCTTTTGCCACCCAAAAACAAGACCTGCAAAGCCCTTGCTTAAGCTTGAATGAGCCTCTTGATTTTGGGCGTGTTAAGCCATTTTTGACCATTATACCCCCAAAATCAAGAGGCTCATTCAAGCTTAAGCAAGGGCTTTGCAAGCATTGCAAGTCCAGTAAATGAAATCAATCAGATTAGGAATTGGCAAACTCAATTTGGGAATGGTCAGAAATACTTTGTCTTTGAATAATGCCTTGGATCATGGGATGGGGTCCCATGAACCTGCTGCCTATGACGACGAATGGTTCTGCCCTCGACTAAAGGTGACGTGTGTAGTAGTAAAAGGATAGCCCTCATGGAATCTCTAAGGGGTCTTGATTTTGGCCATGATTTGCACATTCTAGCACTAGTTTCCAACACTTGAGGCATATAGTGGCTTTGCCCATGCAATGTTTCCAGCTGCAATCCAAGCCTCAAGCAATCTCATATTCTGTATCCACAGACATCATGAGGGGTAGAGCCTCTTTTTGGTAGTCTCACTAGCAATATGTATTGAAAAAAAAATCTATTCAATTATTATATTCTTCCTTGCTATATGAATGCTCTTAATGCATCCAAATTGTAGAACTACTTCAATACTACTTCTTAGTTATATTGTATAATAACCTCCATATGTATGCTCGTGAGACAACAAAAAAGAGACCTGGCAACCCAAAAATGATAGTGCATTGATGCGCTGCCATTTTTGGGCTACTAGGCCTCTTTTTTAATGTTTCCTGAACATAAGAACAAGCACTTGTGTTCCTTACCTTTCTTTCCAATGGGGGTTTTGATTTTGGGGATGTATGCCAAAAATTGATAAACAACATTATTTGATGCATATAGTTTTATTAAATTGATAAAATGGGCATGAAAACATCTAAATTGGCTCTTGCCATTTGATTTGATGTATGACATGACCCCATTTGGATTTGTAATTCCAAAGATATGGGGTCTTACTTTTAGGGCTTGAATGCCTAAAATAGGCAGCGTGCCAATGCACTGCCTATTTCATACATTTAGGCCTCAAAAGTAGGACCCCATGTAGGACCAAATGAGGTCCTACTTTTGAGGCCTAAATGCATGAAATAGGCAGCACATTGACAAGCTACCTATTTCAGGAATTTAGGTCCTAAAAGTAAGACCCCGTATCTTTGGACTTACAAATCCCAATGGGATCATGTCCTATATCAAATCGAACGGCAAGAGTCAATTTAGATGGTTTTCATGCCTGATTTCTCCATCAATCAAAACTGTATGCATAAATATATACATCAATATATGCATCAATATATGCATCAATATATACATATGTATGTATGTATATATATATATATATATATATATAGATACATACATACATACATACATACATGTGTGTGTGTACACACACACACACACACACACACACACACACACACACACACACATATATACACATATAGATATATATGTATGTATATACATACATATATACATACTTACATACATACAGCAAAATGGGGGTCTTGATTTTGAGGGGGGTATGCCAAAAATTGATAAACAACATTATTTGATGAATATAGTTTTAGTTGATGGAGAAAATGGACATGAAAACCATCTAAATTGGATCTTGCCATTCAATTTGATATATGACATGAACCCATTCGGATATGCAAGTCCAAAGATATGGGGTGCTACTTTTAGGGTCTGAATGCCTAAAATAGGCAACGCGTTAACGTGCTGCCTATTTCATGCATTTAGGCCTCAAAAGTAGGACCCCATTGGCAATACAATGGGGTCCTACATTTGAGGCCTAAATGCATGAAATAGGCAGCGCGTTTGTTGCCAATGGGGTCCTACTTTTGAGGCCTAAATGCATGAAATAGGCAGCGCGTTAACGCGCTGCCTATTTCAGGCATTCAGGCCTTAAAAGTAGGACCCCATATCTTTGGACTTACAAATCAAAATGGGGTCATGTCATATATCAAATCAAATGGCAAGAGCCAATTTAGATGATTTTCATGTCCATTTTCTCCATATATCAAAATTGAATGCATCAATATATACATCAATATATACAAATATGCATCAACATATACATACATACATACATATATATATATATGTATGTATGTATGTATGTATGTATGTATGTATGTACATGCATATATATACATACATACATACATACAAACATCAAAAGTAAGACCCCATTGGTTTCCCATGTCATGCATTTTGTTGTCTCTTGAGCATAACAACAAGCACTTGTGTTCTTTACCTTTCTTTGCAATGGGGGTCTTGATTTTGGGGGGGAATGCCAAAAATTTATCAACAACATTATTTGATGAATATAGTTTTAGTTGATGGAGAAAATGGACATGAAAACCATCTAAATTGGATCTTGTCGTTTGATTTGATATATGACATGACCCCATTTGGATATGCAAGTCCAAAGATACGGGGTGCTACTTTTAGGGCCTGGATGCCTAAAATAGGCAGCGCATTAACACGCTGCCTATTTTAGGCATCCAGGCCCTAAAAGTAGGACCCCGTATCTTTGGACTTACAAACCAAATGGGATCATGTTATATATCAAATTGAATGACAAGAACCAATTTAGATGGTTTTCATGTCCATTTTCTCCATATATCAAAATTGTATGCATCAACATATACATATATGCATCAACATATACATATACATACATACATATATATATATATATATATATATATATATATATATACATACATACACAC